>NC_057814.1:167444235-167662168 GCF_018294505.1 Triticum aestivum | reverse complement strand
CAGCATTTCCATATAGGACACTTTCAGCTTGAACTTCATTTGCAACCATGATGATAAGGATTTCCGCATCTGAAACCAATTTATGGTTAATACTTCAGACACGGTATCACGGTTGATACATCATAAACAGTATTTCCATTCCATGCTATTGCTGTTAAGTAGTGATGAGGTGGGGCTGGGCCCACATGTCATTTACCTTTTGACTCGATGAATGGCACAAAAATAAAGAATAAGATAAATACAAGAGAATAATGAGGTCTGAACTAATTTCATTCAGTCAGAAAATCATATAATACTGATTATACTGTTATAGGTAACAAATGTAAACTTCAGAAGAGAGAATTATACTTTATACTAGAAGGTTGCAACGTACCTCTTGATACTTCCTCAGGAGAATCTTTAGTCAATCCACCTAAAGCAGCAAACCTGGCCAGTGTTGGCTTGTAGACCTAATGGGTAAAGGGTATAAAATTATTCACGTGTGGAGCCGAAGAACTTTTTTTTTTTCAAAAGAACATGCATAACACTATAGGTCTCTAACATCATTTACAAACAAAAGATATGTAAGTTGAAAAGGGTGAACAGTATCCTATTTCCTCAACTGTATATTTGTGTAAATTCAGAGCGCCCAATGGACTACTGAAAAGAGAAGAGTTTGTGATCTATTCGTTATTATTCGAATTACTGCTGCCCTTTCTGATACCTTAAGATTAATCTAAGCCATCCACGGTTCCATCTAGCAAAATTATAAGCTTAATACCACAGATGTCAAATCTATGATCCATAAGATTGTTCAGGGTACTTGAAATGCAACATATGTACAGAAGCACTAATGCATAAGAAACCAAGTGAAGACCCTTTCATTCTTTGTATTTTGAATTGAAGCAATTCAAACGGTCAATTATGCAGTTGGGAAGAACAAGAGCAGAAGAGTTCCTACATCATAAGCAGTTATGGAGAACCCTGATTTTAACAAATGAGATGCCATTCCAAAGCCCATAGCTCCAAGACCAATAAAGCCGATCCTCTTTGCTGCTTTCGAGGCCATAACAAGCTGGTCAGCTAATTTGCTTGCGTCATAGATTTGTTGACTGGCAGCATCTACGATGTTTACTCCAAATAGTTGTTCCCAAACCTGCAAAATGATGATTTAAATTAAGATAATTTTGATAAATTGAAGCATCTTGAGAAAGCTGACAGTTATTCCACACCTTCAACGGCGAAGCGGATTCATCTCTAATTACTCCTGAAGAACCTGAAGATAAGTACAAAAAATGTGCATGAATAAGAAGGTACTAGCATGTTCGGGCAATCAGGAGAATTTCAAGATGTATTGGAAGTAAAGAAGCTTTAACATCGTACCATGTATTAATTGTTGATAGGCAACAGCTAGAAGTGGCAGAGGGAACGTTGCTGCTTTAGCCGTATCCATCACGTAGCTCTATATTGTTTAAGAGCAAAAACTTTGTTTTAATAAACAGAAGCATTCAGGCAATCAGCCATGCAGTAGCAATATTCCTTTACAGTTTGTAAGATCAGAGTGGCACATTACTAATTAACCATTTAATCCTCTCTCAAAAATGGGGTTGACTTACAAGATTAAGAGCATGGAACTGGACACAAAACTGAAATGCAAACTATAGTTAAAAGAAAGTGTGCAAAAATTTCACTGAAATATCTCAAATATGCTGCTAAATGAGTAAGTCCATGGGATTAGCTAGCTTTCTTAAGTAACTTGATTGCTATCTATCAAGGTACAATGTGATACTCCTACTATTTATCACTTCTCACCATTTCCCAGGGACGAAGCTGCCTTGTAGGCATAGTGTCAATTGACCCCAATGAAATTAGGAAATCCTTCATTAATTTAGCACTAAACAATATCTATTTATTGAAGATGACCCCACTGCCATAGACATGACCCCAACAAACTTTTTTCCTAGCTTCGTCCCTGCCATTTCCCCTCCCCTGGTTTTTCAGCACCCTGCCACCTTTGCCACGGCAACAGTCTCATGTATATCTAATCTCCTGTCCAGTACCTACCCTATTTTTGGGAAGAGGATTGAATACCTTGATCAAACAAAAAATCTCCTCTCTTCCAATTGCTAGTCCCGGACCCTCCATTTTCAATATCACATCCCAGCTACCCTGCTCTTACCACCGGTCATGGCTCCAATACGCATAGAATGCCTTCGTTCATTGTCCATACAAACTCCGTAGCAATAAATGTGCACATCATCTACGTATTTATATCTTTTACTTAAAATAACATTCTAGTTTGTGCAATCCCCTCTTTCATAAAAGGGAGAAAAGGGACATACTTAATTATCTGCACTGTTTATTTATTGCGTAAAGTATCCTAAGAATCCCATACCACGCCCCAAAGGAGAAGCAAAGGAACTTACTGCATGTTTCTTTAGTGACTTCAGAAAATCAATAAGCAATGGATCTTCACTCAAAATTTTCGGGACCACCTCCACAAAAATCCTGTCAATAAATTGTATGATCATAAGTTGAAATATAAACCTACAAGTATCACGAGTTCAGACAGAACACAAAGAATTCAATAATCCTTGTAACCTTGAGCTTCCTGCAGCATTTGATATTATGTCGTAGATAATTGATGGATGAATCCCAGCTCGAACACCAATAAACATTGCTTCAGTAGAAGCAACAAAATGAATGCTCTCCAGCAAATCATTAACCAACCTAATTTTGCTGTAAAAATAAATGGCATACAGTTCAAATTGTGACAATAATAGTTACACTACTTAGTACGGTGAATATATGGAAGGGGTGAAAATTGATATCTCGACTAGCTTATATTTGCTATTTTCAGGAAAGAATGCAACCTGCTGCAGCCAAATTCACCTTCGACAAAGTAAATGGTTTTGTCAAGACCTGGAATGTCAGATAGCTTAAAATTTCAGCATCATAAGATGAGGACCAGGAAGAAAATATTAGTAAGGTACACAGATTTGGAACTACCGGAGAAGAACTGTCCAGCTCTTTCTGCTACATCCTTTCTCCCAGATGCAACAACCTGACAATCAAAAGCTAAATTGTGATAACAGAATAACGTAAGCATACAAGCACACAGTTCAGATTCTCAGCTGTGTATCACTTACGACAATATTTTGTTTCAGTTCATCAGATAAACCACTAAAAATGTAAGCATCAAGAAGGAAGATACCCTTCTTCTCATCTGCAAAAAAAAAATCCAGATTAACTAGCACAGTCATTCATCACCGACATCCTGTGAACCATCCAAGGTCATCACTACAAAAAATCATGTAGGAGACTATAGTAGTACATGAAATTCCAATCATGTGTTTATTCCTATTCCTATGTTCTTTAATTCCAGTCATCCAAAGAGGGCCTTACAATTGTTAAATGTGCAGCTTTCTAATTCTTAAAAGGGCACATAAAATTCCAAGCACAGCAGCTACTGTTCCCAGCTAAGACAATATATGCACACATTAGCATTATACCTGCAAGCTTCTGGCCCAACTTCTCAAGATGACTAGGCACCAACGTCGATCGAATTAATACAATGGCCTCTTTGCACAATCCTATGAAATGCTTAAGCAAACATCATATCAAATGTCAAGTGTATATATAACTTGTACAGAAACAGGTGCATGAGATTGACAGACTGGCAGGCAACACAATAGCACACACGCGGTACATACCTTTCACTATACCCTGAGCTCCAAAGAACAACTCATCTACACCATCGGCGTCACTGAGCACAACGACCAGCGCAGAATCTGCAGGCGCCAAGAGTTTTTGATAGATCAGATAGAAGCAACTCACACACGGCGCGAAGTATTCTTCAGCACGTAAGAGCACGGTCTCTTCGGCATTCCAACAAACGGCTCGTACGCACGCATGCCATTCACGCGCGTCACAAGAAGTCCATATCTGGAACCGGTCCAGTGCAGGAGACCGTTATATACGCTCACCTCGCGTGGCTTCGGCGGGGCTGGCGCATCGGACGCCGCCGCCCTGCTCCGCGAGCGCCGTCGCCGCCGATCCATCCGCCTGCAAGGACAGGCACCGTCAGGACAGAGCATCCCGCGAAAACACCTCCGAGAGGAGGCAGAACCAAAACGGGGTTGAAAGGAACGGGGAAACGAGGGAAGGGCGATCGAGCGAGGGCGACCTTGGGGTCGATGTAGAAGCGGACGATCGCGCCGGAGCGGGTGAAAGAAGCGGCGAGCGCGGCGCTCAGCCCGTCGGCGCCGACGAAGGCGACGACCTTCGCCGCCGAGGACGACGGCGACATCCCGCTAGTGGCGTGTGATCTCGCTCGCCGACGGCGACGACCAGCCCGAAGCAGAGGCGAGCAGAGCGAAAGCGGACAGGGGAGTGAGCAAGTCAGGAAGAGTGACACACGAGGACTCCACTGCTCTGGGCTTTTTACCCAACCGCTCTGTGTCCCTGGATCGCGGGCCCGACGCGCGGTGCTAGTCCTACGTGGCGCATGTGGGCTAGGACGGAACCACGTTTGGATTTCGGACGAGGACGCCACGGGGGCTCCATTTTTAAGCGCCACGAGACAGAAGGCTCACGGGTTCTGACTTCTGAGCGTGTGGGCCCCGTGAGCGGAAAGATGATGATGCGATTCTGCACTACAGCGTGCCGATCGTGGAACTGAACTTTGCACAGGAGTGTAGTACGTACGTCCCATCAGATTTTAAATTTTGAAGTGCACGTGACAAATGGGACACAGCGCAATGCAAGGATCTTGCTTTTGGCTTTGTTGATGATAAACAATTTTTTAGCATATGTAAAGATCAGCCTGCTTAGTAGGTCGCCGGTTGATCTCGATATTGCGTCCAAGTGCAAGGATTTCCCCTGCACAAAAGTTAAACCAGAAGTCAAAGGAGTACATGGGTGAAACCATTATCTACGTTGGAAAGCCTTAAACAGTCTAGCACATTTTAGAGGATGGATAAGATGTCATTTGATGTCGGCTTTCATACACAAGAACCAGTGAGTGATTTGAGATCTTGAATCAAAAGTTACAGTTTTTTCTCGTTTCGAGAGATTGAGAGAGCCGACCAATTCAATGTTTTGGAAAGTGTCAATTCAAATATTTAGGAGAATCCTGCCCGAAAGTATCATACTCATCCGATGGGCAATCACTCGGGTAATTGGTTTCTAGTTTCTACTGTATCCTTCAAGGATGAGGGTTTGGCTTTCTTTTGGCAAAAGCTGGATTGTTTTCAGCCGAAGAAGTAAGCTTGTTCGAGATCGGAAGAGTGCCCTCGAGAGACTATTTCAATAATAAAATGTTGTCCGATGTATACTGCAATGGAGCGAGCTAATGACTTATTAGAAATAATACATACCGATGTATACGGTCCGATGAGTGTTGAGGCACGCGGCGGGTATCGTTATTTTCTGACCTTCACAGATGATTTGAGTAGGTATGGATATATCTACTCAATGAAACACAAGTCTGAAACATTTAAAAAGTTCAAAGAATTTCAGAGTGAAGTGGAGAATCATCGTAATAAGAAAATAAAGTTTCTACGATCTGATCGCTGAGTCGAATATTTGAGTTACGAGTTTGGCCTTCATTTAAAACAATGTAAAATTGTTTCACAACTCACGCCACCTGGAACACCACAGCGTAATGGTGTGTCTGAAAATCGTAACCGTACTTTATTGGATATGGTGCGTTCTATGATGTCTCTTACCAATTTACCACTATCGTTTTGGGGTTATGCATTAGAGACAGCTGCATTCACGTTAAATAGGGCACCATCTAAATCCGTTGAGACGACACCATGTGAACTATGGTTTGGCAAGAAACCTAAGTTGTCGTTTGTTAAAGTTTGGGGTTGTGACACTTATGTCAAAAGGCTTCAGCCTGATAAGCTCCAACCCAAATCGGAGAAGTGCGTCTTCATAGGATATCTTAAGGAAACAATTGGGTATACCTTCTATCACAGATCCAAAGGCAAGATCTTTGTTGCCAAGAATGAAACATTTCTAGAGAAGGAGTTTCTCTCGAAAGAAGTGAGTGGGAGGAAAATAGAACTTGATGAGGTAATTGTACCTTCTCTCAATCTGAAAAGTAGCATATCAGAGAAATCTGTTCCCGTGATTCCTACACCAACTAGAGAGGAAGCTAGTGATGATGATCATGAAACTTCAGATCAAGTTACTACTGGACCTCGTAGGTCGAACAGAGCATGTTCCGCACCAGAGTGGTACGATAATCCTGTCCTAGAAGTCATGTTACTAGACCATGATGAACCTATGAACTATGAAGAAGCTATGATGAGCCCAGATTCTGATAAATGGCTTGAGGCCATGAAATCTGAGATAGGTTCCATGTATGAGAACAAAGTGTGGACTTTAGTGGACTTGTCCGATGATCGGCAAGCCATTGAGAATAAATGGATCTTCAAGAAGAAGACAGATGCTGATGTTAATGTCACCATCTACAAAGCTCGACTTGTCACAAAAGGTTTTCGACAAGTTCAAGGGATTGACTACGATGAGACCTTCTCACCCGTAGCGATGCGTAAGTTAGTCCGAATCATGTTAGCAATTGCCGCATTTTATAAGTATGAAATTTGGCAAATGGACATCAAAACTGCATTCCTTAATGGATTTCTTAAAGAAGAGTTGTATATGATGCAACCAGAAGGTTTTGTCGATCCTAAAGGTGCTAACAAAGTGTGCAAGCTCCAGCGATCCATCTATGGACTGGTGCAAGCATCTCGGAGTTGGAATATACGCTCTGATGAGGTGATCAAAGCATATGATTTTATACAGACTTATGGTGAAGCATGTATTTACAAGAAAGTGAGTGGGAGCTATGTAGCATTTCTGATATTATATGTGGATGACATATTATTGATTGGAAATGATATAGAATTTCTGGATAGCATAAAAGGATACTTGAATAAGAATTTTTCAATGAAAGACCTCGGTGAAGCTGCTTACATATTAGGCATCAAGATCTATAGAAATAGATCAAGACGCTTGATAAGATTTTCAATGAGTACATACCTTGACAAGATTTTGAAGGAGTTCAAAATGGATCAGTTAAAGAAGGAGTTCTAGCATGTATTGCAAGGTGGGAAGTTGAGTAAGACTCAAAGCCCGACCACGGCAGAAGATAGAGAGAGAATGAAAGTCATTCATGCCTCAGCCATAGGTTCTATAAAGTATGCCATGCTGTGAGCAGACCTATTATGTGCCTTGCCATGAGTTTGGCAAGGGGTACAATGGTGATCCAGGAGTAGATCACTGGACAGTGGTCAAAATTATCCTTAGGTACAGTAAAGGGGACTAAGGAAATGTTTCTCGGTTATGGAGGTAATAAAGAGTTCGTCGTAAAGGGTTACGTCGATGCAAGCTTTGACACCGATCCAGATGACTCTAAGTCTCAATCTGGATACATATTGAAAGTGGAAGCAATTAGCTAGAGTAGCTCCATGCAGAGCATTATAGACATAGAAATTTGCAAAATACATACGGATCTGAATGTGACAGACCCGTTAACTAAACCTCTCTCACAAGAAAAACATGATCACACCTTATACTGTTTGGATGTTAATCACATGGCAATGTGAACTAGATTATTGACTCTAGTAAAATCTTTGGGTGTTGGTCACATAGCGATGTGAACCATGGGTGTTAATCACATGGCGATGTGAACTAGATTATTAACTCTAGTGCAAGTGAGAGACTGATGGAAATATGCCCTAGAGGCAATAATAAATTGGTATTATTATATTTCCTAAATCATGATAAAGGTTTATTATTCATGTTAGAATTGTATTGATCGGAAACTTAAATACATGTGTGAATATATAAACAAATACCATGTCCCTAGTAAGCCGCTACTAAGACTAGCTCGTTGATAAAAGATGGTTAAGGTTTCCTAACCATAGACATGTGTTGTCATTTGATAACGGGATCACATCATTAGGAGAATGATGTGATGGACAAGACCCATCCGTTAGCTTAGCATGTGATCGTTCAGTTTATTGCTACTGCTTTCTTGTATGTCAAATACATGTTCCTTCGACCATGAGATCATGCAACTCCCGGATACCGGAGGAATACCTTGTGTGCTATCAAAGGTCACAACGTAACTGGGTGATCATAAAGATGCTCTACAGGTATATCCGAAGGTGTCTGTTGAGTTGGCATGGATCGAGATCGGAATTTGTCACTCCGAGTATCGAAGAGGTATCTCTAGGCCCTCTCGGTAATACACATCATAAGAAGCCTTGCAAGCAAATGACTAATGAGTTAGTTACGAGATGATGCATTACGGAAGACTTGCTGGTAACGAGATTGAACTAGGTATGAAGATACTAACAATCAAATCTCGGGCAAGTAACATACCGATGGACAAAGGGAATTACGTATGTTGTCATAACGGTTCGATCGATAAAGATCTTCGTAGAATATGTAGGGGCCAATATGGGCATCCAGGTTCCGCTATTGGTTATCGATCGGAGAGGTGTCTCGGTCATGTCTACATAGTTCTCGAACCCGTAGGGTCCGCACACTTAACGTTCGTTCACGATATAGTGTTATATGTTTTGGTGACCGATTGTTGTTCGGAGTCCCGGATGAGATCACGGACATGACGAGGAGTCTCGGAATGGTCGAGAGGTAAAGATTGATATATAGGACGATGGTATTTGGACACCGGAAGTGTTTCGGATGGTACCGGGTACTTATCGGGTCACCGGAAGGGGTTCCGGGCAGCCCCGGTAGGTTATTGGGCCTTATGGGTCGAAAGGGGAAGAGCACACCAGCCCACAAGGGGCTGGTGTGCCCCTCTACCCCCTGCCCACGCACCAAAGGAGGGGGGAAGGAAAGGGGAGGCGCCCCAAGACAGCCATCTCCCTTTCCCCCTCATGTTCAAATAAGGAAAGGGGGCGCGGCTAGGCAGGTGCCCTAGGGCAGCCGTCGGCCACTTGGGGCGCCCTAGGGGCTGCCTCTCCTCCCCCCATATATATATACATACATATATATATATATATATATATATATATATATATTATATGAGGGAGGGGCGCCACAACAACCCAGACAATTGCCTAGCCGTGTGCGACGCCCCCTCCACCGTTTAAATCCTCGATCATATTTTCGTAGTGCTTAGGCGAAGCCCTGCGTAGATCACTTCACCATCATCGTCACCACGCCGTCGTGCTGCCAGAACTCATCTACTACCTCGCTGTCTTGCTAGATCAAGAAGGCGGAAGACGTCACCGAGCTGAATGTGTGTAGAACACAGAGGTGCCGTGCGTTCGGTACTTGCTCGGTTGGAGCGTGAAGAAGTTCGACCACATCAACCGCGTTGTTAAATGATGTCTACTACACAACCTTCTCCTTGTAGACGTTGTTGAGCCTCCAAGTGCAGAAGTTTGTAGGACAGCAGCAAATTTCCCTCAAGTGGATGACCTAAGGTTTATCAATCCATGGGAGGCGTAGGATGAAGATGGTCTCTCTCAAGCAACCCTGCAACCAAATAACAAAGAGTCTCTTGTGTCCCCAACACACCCAATACAATGGTAAATTGTATAGGTGCACTAGTTCGGCGAAGAGATAGTGATACAAGTGCAATATGGATGGTAGATATAGGTTTTTGTAATCTGAAAATATAAAAACAGTAAGGTAACTAATAATAAAAGTTAGCGTAAACGGTATTGCAATGCTAGAAAACAAGGCCTAGGTTCATACTTTCACTAGTTCAAGTTCTCTCAACAATAATAGCATAATTGGATCATATAACTATCCCTCAACATGCAACAAAGAGTCACTCCAAAGTCACTAATAACGGAGAACAAATGAAGAGATTATGGTACGGTACGAAACCACCTCAAAGTTATCCTTTCTGATCGATCTATTCAAGAGTCCGTAGTAAAATAACACGAAGCTATTCTTTCCGTTCGATCTATCATAGAGTTCGTACTAGAATAACACCTTAAGACACAAATCAACCAAAACCCTAATGTCACCTAGATACTCCAATGTCACCTCAAGTATCCGTGGGTATGATTATACGATATGCATCACACAATCTCAGATTCATCTATTCAACCAACACAAAGAACTTCAAAGAGTGCCCCAAAGTTTCTACCGAAGAGTCAAGACGAAAACGTGTGCCAACCCCTATGCATAGGTTCATGGGCGGAACCCGCAAGTTGATCACCAAAACATACATCAAGTGAATCAATAGAATACCCCATTGTCACCACGGGTATCCCACGCAAGACATACATCAAGTGTTCTCAAATCCTTAAAGACTCAATCCGATAAGATAACTTCAAAGGGAAAACTCAATCCATTACAAGAGAGTAGAGGGGGAGAAACATCATAAGATCCAACTATAATAGCAAAGCTCGCGATACATCAAGATCATGCCAAATCAAGAACACGAGAGAGAGAGAGAGATCAAACACATAGCTACTGGTACATACCCTCAGCCCCGAGGGTGAACTACTCCCTCCTCGTCATGGAGAGCGCCGGGATGATGAAGATGGCCACCGGTGATGGATCCCCGCTCCGGCAGGGTGCCGGAACAGGGTCCCGATTGGTTTTTGGTGGCTACAGAGGCTTGCGGCGGCAGAACTCCCGATCTATTGTGTTCCCCGAAGGTTTTAGGGTATATGGGAATATATAGGCGAAAGAAGTCGGTAAGGGGAGCCACGAGGGGCCCACGAGGGTGGAGGGCGCGCCCAAGGGGGTGGGCGCGCCCCCTGCCTCGTGCTCTCCTCGTTGATCTCCTGACGTGCACTCCAAGTCTCCTGTATTGCTTTCTTTCCAAAAATAACTTTTCCGAAGGTTTCATTCCGTTTGGACTCCATTTAATATTCCTTTTCTTCGAAACACTGAAACAAGGGAAAAAACAGGAACTGGCACTGGGCTCTGGGTTAATAGATTAGTCCCAAAAAGTGTTTAATAAAGCCCATAAACATCCAAGATGGATAATATAATAGCATGAATACTTCATAAATTATAGATACGTTAGAGACGTATCAGCATCCCCAAGCTTAATTCCTGCTCGTCCTTGAGTAGGTAAATGATAAAAGAAATAATTTATGAAGTGTGAATGCTAGTAGGTGCATAAGTTTGATCAATGATAATTTCAATCACCTTTTCTAGCATCATCATATGTCATAACAGTAGCTCAACTCATAGAACTTTGCATGATCAAGTAACAAACTATTCACATGTTAAAGTATAGATCATAAACTTTCTTGAAAACTAACAAACCGTGTTATTAGTCATCAAACAATTACAATTCATCTTATTTTCAGGAAGAGTCTATGTCAGAGCTTTGATTTAGCAAACTCCACATACTCAACTATCATTTAGTCTTTCACAATTGCTAACACTCATGCGATATTTATGGGTTCAAAGTTTTAATCAGACACAGAGAAAGATAGGGGCTTATAGATTCGCCTCCCAACCTTTTACCTCAAGGGTAATGTCAACAATAATAGTTCATGATGCCTTACATCCAATTGGATATATATATCAGAATCTTTCCAACACGAGGTACTTGCCAAAGGATAAAATGAAAAAAGGAAAGGTGAAGATCACCATGACTCTTGCATAAAAGTAAAAGATAGGCCCTTCGCAAAGGGAAGCAGAGGTTGCCATGCGCTTTTATAGTTGGATGCACAAAATCTTAATGTGAGGGAACGTCACTTTATATTGCCACTTGTGATAGGGACCTTTATTATGCAGTCCGTCGCTTTTATTTCTTCCATATCACAAGATCGTATAAAGCTTATTTTCTCCACACTAAAATATCATACATATTTAGAGAGCAATTTTTATTGCATGCACCGATGACAACTTACTTGAAGGATCTTACTCAATACATAGGTAGGTATGGTGGACTCTCATGGCAATACTGGTTTTAGGGATGTTTGGAAGCACAAGTAGTATCTCTACTTGGTGCAAGGAATTTGGCTAGCATGAGGAGGAAAGGCAAGCTCAACGTGTTAGGCGATCCATGACAATATACTTTATTTTGGATATAAGAAAACATAACCCATTACGTTGTCTTCCTTGTCCAACATCAAACTTTTAGCATGTCATATTTTAATGAGTGCTCACAATTACAAAAGATGTCCAAGATAGTATATTTATATGTGAAATCTCTCTTCCTTCAATATTCTTTCATGAATTGTTCAAGTGACCAATACAATGTTTGCTAACCTTCAATAAATTTACCACCTCTACTTTTTATATGTGAAGTCATTACTCCCAAAGGAATAAGCATATGAAACATATATAATTTCAGATTTATGACATTCAAATCATTCAACCATTTACTCATAAGATATATGTGAAGCACACGAGTAAATGACAAACTACTCCAAAAAGATATAAGTGAAGATCAATGAGTAGTTAAATAATTATGTAGCTTTGTGAAGACTCTCTCTCATTTAAGAATTTCAGATCTTGGGATATTATTCAAATATCAAGCAAAACAAAAGAAAATAAAAGGACGCTCCAAGCAAAACACATATCATGTGGTGAATAAAAATATAGCTCCAAGTAAAGTTACCGATGAACGAAGACAAAAGAGGGGATGCCATCCGGGGCATCCCCAAGCTTAGGCTCTTGGTTGTCCTTGAATATTACCCTGGGGTGCCTTGGGCATCCCCAAGCTTAGGCTCTTGCCACTCCTTATTCCATAGTCCATTGAATCTTTACCCAAAACTTGAAAACTTCACAACACAAAACTTAACAGAAAACTCGTAAGCTCCGTTAGCGAAAGAAAACAAAACACCACTTAAAGGTACTGTAATGAATTCATTCTTTATTTGTATTGGTGTTAAATCTACTGTATTCCAACTTCTCTATGGTTTATAAACTATTTTACTAGCCATAGATTCATCAAAATAAGCAAACAACACACGAAAAACAGAATCTGTCAAAAACAGAACAGTCTGTAGTAATCTGTAACTAACGCAAACTTCTGGAACTCAAACAATTCTACCAAAATAGGAAGACCTAGATAATTTGATTATTGATCTGCTACAATTGGCATCAGTATTTTATCACGTTCTGGTGATTTTAAACAATTGTTTTCGTGAACAGAAAGTTTCTGGAATTTCCAGCAAGATCAAATAACTATCATCCAAGAAGATCCTATAGGTTTTACTTGGCACAAACACTAATTAAAACATAAAACCACATCTTAACAAAAGCTAGATGGGTTATTTATTACTAAACAGAACCAAAAAGCAATAGACTAAAATAAAATTGGGTTGCCTCCCAACAAGCGCTAACGTTTAACGCCCCTAACTAGGCATGATGATTTCAATGATGCTCGCATAAAAGATAAGAGTTGAAACATAAAGAGAGCATCATGAAACACATGGCAAGCACATTTAAGTCTAACCCACTTCCTATGCATAGGGATTTTGTGAGCAAACAACTTATGGGAACAATAATCAACTAGCATAGGAAGGCAAAACAAGCATAACTTCAAAACTTTAAGCACATAGAGAGGAAACTTGATATTATTGCAATTCCTACAAGCATATATTCCTCCCTCATAATAATTTTCAGTAGCATCCTGAATGAATTCAACAATATAACCAGCACCTAAAGCATTCTTTTCATGATCTACAAGCATAGAAATTTTATTACTCTCCACATAAGCAAAATTCTTCTCTTTCGGGATAGTGGGAGTATCATAAGAGACTCGAATACTATAAATTATTTCCACATTAAAAGAGTAATGTTCAGAGAAAGGGTACTCATAATCATGACAAGTTTTATAAATATAATCATCACTACTTTTTATAGCATAAGTTCCATCACAATAATCATCATAAGTAGGAACTTTGTTCTCATCATAATCGATTGAAACCTCTTCCAAGATAGTGGAATCATTACTAAATAAAGTCATGACCTCTCGAAATCCACTTTCATAAATATTATAAGATTCAACATCCTCCAAAATAGTGGGATCATTACTTCCTAAAGTTGACACTCTTCCAAACCCACTTTCATCAATATAATCATCATAGGTAGAAGGCATGCTATCATCATAGCAACTTTGCATATCAAAACTTGGGGGGCTAAAAATATCATCATTACACGTAGCATTCCCAAGCTTGGGACAAACATTAATTTCAACAAATATATTCTCAAAAACATCATCTTCATCAAACATAGCATCCCCAAGCTTGGGCCTTTTCATATCATAAGCATGATCATTCTCATCATTAATAGTATGGATAGCAATTATCATCATCACAATGAGTAATAGGAGCAACATCATTTGGGAGAGATACCTTTCTACCTTTGCTTCTTCGTCTTTTCTTTTTCTTCTTCACATCATGAGTGGGTTTAACCCTCTTTTTTTGAGCTCCTTATTGATGAGATTGGTTGGATAGAAGGCTCCTCCTTGTTACCTGATTCATCATAAGAAATAATAGGAGGATATTGGGAAGTCTCTTCCCTTTCATTAGTATTCTCTTCATCTTCTATTTTTTTTCTTTTCTTTATGTAATTGGCAATATTAGGATTTTCAATGCAATTCACCGCATAATACATATAAATTTCCTCTAGATCAAAATCAAGAAGTTTATCACGGGCAAATACTGGAAGATAGTTAGTTATACGTTTCATTTCTTCATAGCCCATAAGCAAACTAAGTTTATTGTGATGTGCAAGGGAAATCAAGTCATCACAATTTTTGGACACGATTAAATCATGAAACAATTTGCATCGGATAGTTAAATGACCACGTTCATTGCAAAGTTCACAAGTACGGCTAAGAAAATTTAAATTTTCAGCGCAAACATCTAGCCTTTCTTGCAACCATTTAGTTTCTAAGTACTTATGCTTCTTACAAAATCTATCTTCCCTTTTTGGTATGTATTTGCAAATTCTATGCACTCCACAAAAATCGACATGCTTATAAGAGATATTTTCATCATGACTAGTGCAATCATCATTAGTACTATGGATATTCAAGGAGTTCATACTAAAAACATTGCAATCATGCTCATCATTCAAAGATTTAGTGCCAAACATTTTAATGCATTCTTCTTCTAACACTTTGGCACAATTTTCCTTTCCATCATACTCACGAAAGATATTAAAAAGACGAAGCGTATGAGACAAACTCAATTCCATTTTTTGTAGTTTTCTTTTATAAATTAAACTAGTGCTAAAACAAGAAACAAAAAGATTCGATTGCAAGATCTAAAGATATACCTTCAAGCACTCACCTCCCCGGCAACGGCGCCAGAAAAGAGCTTGATGTCTACTACGCAACCTTCTCCTTGTAGACGTTGTTGGGCCTCCAAGTGCAGAGGTTTGTAGGACAGTAGCAAATTTCCCTCAAGTGGATGACCTAAGGTTTATCAATCCGTGGGAGGCGTAGGATGAAGATGGTCTCTCTCAAGCAACCCTGCAACCAAATAACAAAGAGTCTCTTGTGTCCCCAACACACCCAATACAATGGTAAACTGTATAGGTGCACTAGTTCGGCGAAGAGATAGTGATACAAGTGCAATATGGATGGTAGATATAGGTTTTTGTAATCTGAAAATATAAAAACAGCAAGGTAACTAATAATAAAAGTGAGCGTAAACGGTATTGCAATGCTAGGAAACAAGGCCTAGGGTTCATACTTTCACTAGTGCAAGTTCTCTCAACAATAATAGCATAATTGGATCATATAACTATCCCTCAACATGCAACAAAGAGTCACTCCAAAGTCACTAATAGCGGAGAACAAACGAAGAGATTATGGTAGGGTACGAAACCACCTCAAAGTTATCCTTTCTGATCGATCTATTCAAGAGTCCGTAGTAAAATAACACGAAGCTATTCTTTCCGTTCGATCTATCATAGAGTTCGTACTAGAATAACACCTTAAGACACAAATCAACCAAAACCCTAACATCACCTAGATACTCCAATGTCACCTCAAGTATCCGTGGGTATGATTATACGATATGCATCACACAATCTCAGATTCATCTATTCAACCAACACAAAGAACTTCAAAGAGTGCCCCAAAGTTTCTACCGGAGAGTCAAGACGAAAACGTGTGCCAACCCCTATGCATAGGTTCATGGGCGGAACCCGCAAGTTGATCACCAAAACATACATCAAGTGAATCAATAGAATACCCCATTGTCACCACGGGTATCCCACACAAGACATACATCAAGTGTTCTCAAATCCTTAAAGACTCAATCCAATAAGATAACTTCAAAGAGAAAACTCAATCCTTACAAGAGAGTAGAGGGGGAGAAACATCATAAGATCCAACTATAATAGCAAAGCTCGCGATACATCAAGATCGTGCCAAATCAAGAACACGAGAGAGAGAATCAAACACATAGCTACTGGTACATACCCTCAGCCCCGAGGGTGAACTACTCCCTCCTCGTCATGGAGAGTGTCGGGATTATGAAGATGGCCACCGGTGATGGATCCCCCCTCCGGCAGGGTGCCGGAACAGGGTCCCGATTGGTTTTTGGTGGCTACAGAGGCTTGCGGCGGCGGAACTCCCGATCTATTGTGTTCCCCGAAGGTTTTAGGGTATATGGGAATATATAGGCGAAAGAAGTCGGTAAGGGGAGCCACGAGGGGCCCACGAGAGTGGAGGGCGCGCCCCCTGCCTCGTGCTCTCCTCGTTGATCTCCTGACGTGCACTCCAAGTCTCCTGCATTGCTTTCTTTCCAAAAATAACTTTTCTGAAGGTTTCATTCCGTTTGGACTCCGTTTAATATTCCTTTTCTTCGAAACACTAAAACAAGGGAAAAACAGGAACTGGCACTGGGCTCTAGGTTAATAGGTTAGTCCCAAAAAGTGTTTAATAAAGCCCATAAACATCCAAGATGGTTAATATAATAGCATGAATACTTCATAAATTATAGATACGTTGGAGACGTATCATTAAACTCTTCCGCTTACGGTCTACGAGGGTATGTAGACACATTCTCCCCCTCGTTGCTATGCATCTCCATGGATAGATCATTCCATGTGCGTAGAATTTTTTTTGTTTTCCATGCTACGTTTCCCAACACCCGCGGCCCCGATTCCGACACCTTACAAAGATCACTCCCACCACCCCAAGTTGCGACCAGTGGCGCGCTGCCTGTGCGCTACTTGTCGCAACCTAGGTGTTTTTCCTTTTTTGTGATTCGTTTATTTAAAACATTTTATCTCTTAAACCGTGCGTCAAAATCTCGAACAGTTTTCACCGTTGGATTCCTCGCGCCGTGATCTTCTAAACTAGATCCCATGTTGATAGGTTTTGACAAACTTTTTTTCACGAGAAAACCGGACAAAAAAACCAAACCGGGAGCATGGTTTTTCTCCTTTCCGAAAGAGGCACGTCCGTGCCTCTCGCGAAAGCACAACCGTGGCTTGCGCGCGAGCAAAACCGCGCCTCACGCGGAAGAAAAAAAAAGAAAAAACATGTTTTTTTGTCTCCGAGAGGCACGGCCGTGCTTCTCGCGAAAGCACAACCGTGCCTCTTGCGCGAGCAAAACCGTGCCTCTCGCGGAAGGAAAAAAATGCATTTTTTTTTTCATTTCCGAGAGGCACGGCTGTGCCTCTCGTGAAAGCAAAATCACGCCTCTCGCGGAAGAAAAAAAACAGAGAACATATTCCTTTTTTTGTTTCTGAGAGGCACAACCGTGCCTCTCACGAAAGCACAACCGTGCCTCTCGCATGAGCAAAACCGTGCCTCTAACGGAAGGAAAAAAATAAAAAACGCGTTTTTTTCGTTTCCGAGAGGCACGGCCGTGCCTCTCGCGAAAGCACAACCCTGCCTCTCGCGGAAGCAAAACCGTGCCTTTCGTGAAAAAAAACATGTATTTTCACGCGGATTTTTTTGGGTCCAAAAGCTAAGTAAGACTGGTGAAAAACCAAAACGTTAAAAAACCGGGGAAAACCGGTTTAAAGCCGAAAACGCGTGCGGAAAATAAGGGAAAAAATCCGGAGAGAGCGCCTAGAGCGTGACACGTGGCGCTCTCAGCCCACCCGCAAGTGATCGTTGCGAGGCTCCGGAAGGTGTGCTTGTCAACTAGTTTTTTTTTTAGCAAGCTTGTCAACTAGTTGCTCCTGGAACAAGAGCTAGTACATCTAAACAAATGGGCTGCAACAAGTAAAGGCTGGAGCTAGTGGACAGGGCTGGCAAAATAATTCTGGCCCACAAGAATTCTTCCATGAATGACAACCCTGTCAAAAAGAAAGAAAAAAAGCTGTTAACCCCACTAACAAACAAGCCCAAATCAGATAGCGTGGGCTGCCAAAAACATCATCGTTCTCTCTGAAAAAAATATCATCATCATCAACAATTCCTATACGCGGTTCCCTAAAAAAAACAATTCCTATACGCGGTGATTTGGAGCCTGTACTGGACGGCAACGCTGCATGTGGCGGCAAGCGGGGTTGCCCATCTAGCAGTGGCACCAGCTATCCACTGAAACGCATCATGGTCGCCATCAGGAGAAGCACCTGGCCCGAGGAGACCCCTCAATCCCTCCACCTTGCCACGGATCACACACTTGTCACTCCTCCCCTGCGAAGAATATCGTGGCAGCCAAGCACGAGCCCATTTCACGAGAGGAACAGCAACGGGAACATTCTGTGTTGAGTTCAAGGGAACCTTTGCCGTTTGGACCATTTCCCCTGCTTGGGCTGCGCAGCTGCACTTCAGAAAGCATTTTTTGGTGTGGTTTCGCTACTGTTCGCGTCTGTATGCACGGCCGGTGGCTAGCAAGGATGTTGTAAAATTAGTCGACTTTTTATGGTTGAGCATAACAAACGGGGTGAACAAACCACCTCGTAACAAATGAACCACGAGCTTGGCATGCATGCCTGCCAAGAAGGTCAAAGAAGCGGCGACGCGGCCGTCGTCACGCGCGCGCGTCATGACAATCGGCGCCATCAGCCCTTCTCGGACCGAAAAAGTCTCCTGCACCGCCGCATGCAAACTCGGAAGCTGACACAGCCACGCCGGCAGTTTGCGCGGCGCATCCATCGATCTCGCCAAGAGAGACGCGTACCACGTTCGGATCGATACGGACCAGCCTTGCTCGCATCACAGTCACAGCACGGTCGTCGGGGTTTCCATTTCCACTTTCTTTATCGAGATTCATTCAGCAAACACCCGAGCATGGATCGGCATGGCCTGATCAAAGGGCGATGCATGCATTTCTTCCGAGTTCCAAGAAAAGTTCAGGTGGGTATGGTGGTAACATTTCGACATGGAAGCTAAGCTGCTAGCTAGGGGAGGGGAGGGGAGGGGAGGGGAGATCGGACTGGCGAAAGGAGCGGATCTATGATCGGTCTATGTGCATTGCTGGTAGGATCGATGGCGTCACGGCCATGCTTCTTGGTCGAAGCCGGCGGGGTCCGGGTAGTAGTGGTCGAACGGGTCGACGCCGAGGCCGCAGGGGACGACGAAGCCGGCGTCCCAGCCGGAGCCGACGTCCATGATGCCGTCCATGCCGAGGAGGTACATGGGCTCCGGCCACTCCGCCGCCTCCAGACCGGACGCCGCGGACGAGGAGGAGCAGGCCGGCGAG
Organism: Triticum aestivum; assembly: GCF_018294505.1. Lineage (NCBI taxonomy): Eukaryota > Viridiplantae > Streptophyta > Magnoliopsida > Poales > Poaceae > Triticum > Triticum aestivum. Next base: position 167,642,594 of record NC_057814.1, on the reverse strand, counting down.
ATGACCGAGGCAGGGGAAACAGAGCAGTTGCTGCTTGCGGTGGGCGGCGGCGCCCTGATCTCCTGCGGCTGGATCAGCGGGACCGCCTTCACGTCCTCGTCCTCCGCTTGCTGGGAGCGCTCGGCGCCGTCCAGCTGCTGCCACGCGGTGGTGGTCGGCGGCGGCGGCGTCGGCTGTTGCGCCGGAGGAGGGGCCTCTTGGTCCAGCGGGCGGTGGGTGACGGGGTCGATGCCCATCTTGCGGAGCTTCTTCTTGATGTGGGTGTTCCAGTGGTTCTTGATCTCGTTGTCCGTCCTCCCGGGCAGCTGCGCCGCGATCTTGGACCACCTGCGCGCACCGCCATGGGCATGGTCCATGAGCGCCGGCCACCGCAGGAGACCGAGACTCCAAATGAAAACTCGAGCTACACTACACACGCACCTGTTGCCGAGCTGCGCGTGCAGGTCGATGACAAGCTGCTGCTCCTCGTCGGAGAGGAGCCCCCGCTTGAGGTCGGGCCTCAGGTAGTTGGTCCACCTCAGCCTGCAGCTCTTCCCGCACCTCAGCAGCCCTGCGCACGCAGTGCAGCATATCCATGCCATGTGAGAACGTCAAGCCGGAGCGGGAGCAGAGGACTGACAGGTTCCATGCATGGCATGCGCACGTTGGGGCCGTCGGCTCACCTGCGAGCTTGGGGACGACGCGCCAGCAGTAGTGGCCGTGGGTGAGGAGGAAGCCGACGAGCTTCTGGTCCTCCTCCGCCGTCCACGGCCCCTTCTTCAGCCCCACCTTGTCGCAGCACGGCTGCCTCCCCATCTGCTTGCCGACGGAGCGATGGCCCGATCGCCCTGCCCTTCTGACCCGGGAATTTCGGGAGCCGCTGTTCGCTGCGACTGTGTGTGGGTGTGACGACGGCCTGCCTGTCTCCGTTCCAAGTAAGATCGGTGCAGCAGAGCTCCATTTATAGGCGGAGGAGGGTCAGTCAGGTCACGGTGGAGGGAGGGAGAGAGAGACGTTGCGGGGCGAGGGGGTACGTGGCAGGAAGAGAGGGCAGGGAGGGTCGTACGTGTGAGCCCTTCTCTGAGCCAGGGCGCCATGCTTACGGCGGCAACTGTCGCCGGGCTGGGCTCCAGTAACGCCACCACGCACCTCCTCGAGTCTCAGACTATGTTCACTGCTCATCCTTTCTGACTTTCTCCCAGTAACTGAACCCTAAGGTATGTATGTACGTCGCTCCAAACTTGACGTTGCATGCACTTTCATTCCGAAGACATTTTTCTCTTCCTCATAAAATTCCATATAAGGAGCTAAAAGCATTAAAAAAGAAATAATCAAAACTTCATCCTGCATTTCTCTTTTCTTTTTGCCCCATGCACTGTCGCAGGCTCGCAGCCCTGCACCTCGCTCTTTTTGTGCCGGCAAGCCGTTACGGCAGGGTCAAAACGCACCGTGTGCCACTCTTAATTAAGCTCCCCTCTTTCCAGGGAGAGCCGCCAAAGGGAATGTCAACGAGAATTCTAGGGAAGAGGCAACATCATGCGACCCTTCACAAATCTTAATCCAAACTCCAAAAAATAGGGAGTATACTACTAGAAATGATTCGAAGTTGACATGAAAATCTTCTCCGCGTACCCTTTCCAAGTGTTGGCAAAACAGAAACACGGCGGTCACCGTCGCCCTTTACGTGCAAACGTTTCACCCCTCTCCTTTTAGATGGCAGCAGGAGGTGGATTTGTTACGTGGGTCTTTTGTTGGAGTGGAGTACAGCTTTGTTTGAACTAGCATCTGGTGAAGTCACGTACCATCATTGATCGAGTCATGGGGGTCACTGGAAAAATAAATATATATATCGGTCAACGAAAAACAAACAGTAAAATCACGTCTTACCTCCGAAAGTATGCTTCTAATCTCCAGCTCAAATGCTCCTACGTCGTGTTTCTTGCTGTATAGTTTACACCAGCTGCACAGGTTTGATGCAATTTGAGGAGCTTCATGCATGTACTCATCCGGTCTTTTCACTCCTTGTATTAAATTTGGGTCTAGTCAAACTTTGCAAATTTTAATCAAATTTATAGAGTCATTTTACAGTGCATCCGGACTATATATGGACCGTCCATCGGAGCGAATTCGATGGTCCAGATCCGACGCAATACGCTGATGTCACGTGTATTATATTAGACCCCGAGGGGCATTTTCGGGAGAAAAAATATTTCAAACTGATCAGATTTTCCCTCCCAAATATTTCAAGGGTATTCTCGGTACAAATTTCAGGGCTATTTTCAGTTCGATTTTTATCCCGTTCGGTAGGGTTTATTCCTCACCGCCGCTAGGGTTTTATTCCTCGCCGCCGCTAGGGTAAAATGACTCTTAATCCTCGCCGGCAGGATCTAGCCGCGCGTCGCGGCCCCTCCCTCCCTCCACCCCAATTCCGTCGCGATCTCAGAACAACCTTTTCAACGAAGAACACGAGAGGAGGCGCACTTCCCTCTCCGCGGCGGCCGCCGGCGAAGATTCGGCGCTATCCCACCTCCCAGTCCTCCATCCGGGTGCCTACAACCACAAGGTTATAGGCAACCTCTTTCCCACACCCCAATTGGTTGTTTGCGTCCTCTACGCCTCTCTGCCATGGCCACAACTTTGATCTGGCCATGCATCTCGTCCGAAGGCAACGTGGTTGGGTATGGATCATGTTCTGCGGGACTAGATGAAGCCGGCCGCCGGCCTCGACGGGCAGCCCCATTCATCCAGCCCCGACTGCAAGATCTACGAACGTTCAATCGTTGTTCATACACTTATACATTTCATTCAACATGTATTCTTTCAATTTGGCTGATAGGTGAGATTTGGAGATCAATAGAGATGATAAGCTATTAATTTTGGAATGTACTATAAACAATTCATAGCTTATGTTGCTCAATATGTATGATGCTCGCTTCTTCTTGTGCAATTGCTGGACTGGGATCAACAGACTTGGCATGTGCTTTATAAGAAAAATTAGATTCACATGGGATATCCACCGTTTGAACATTGGTGTTAATTCTTATTATGATGTTTTAGCCTTGTTACGCCGAGAGTAATGATCCTCGCAAAAAGCAGAGAGAAAGGAATGAGCATTTGATTCTTCCATATGTTGCATTTCATTCTTCTGTGTTTAGTTATGTCTAACATTTGTTACATGCACACACTTGACAAGGTAGTAATCTTTCCTCTGTTTTGTAGGGCTATGACAGAACATGCTATGTGATTCCTTGAGGCAGGATGGATGTACCATGGCCACCCCACTGTGCTCCTGAAGGTGATCCCTTCAATTCAGCGCATGTCCTACCATGCCACACCATGGTCGTTGCAGCACCTGCAGAGCCCCCCTATGGTACGTGCTTTACTCTGGTTATCCTGATGATCTCTTTTATTGGCTTTGCGGCCTGCCTACGAGACATTGACTGTGCCATTTTCTAGGATTGCGTGTTGATTCATGCAGTATTTTTTCTTCTATTGTGAGGCTATGCTCATGCTCGTACCTTTTTCTCTCGTATGAAAATAGACATGTCATAATCCATTATTCTTCTAGGGTTGCCCGTGCACTGTAATTGGTCCGAACCTTGCCCAGGCACTGTTACTGTCACATGGTTGTAAAAAGCAAATATAGATTTCTACGAGATCCCGTAGAGACCAAATTTATTTCAAGCAAAGTATTGTAACCAATATTATTGAAGTTTCACAACTTGACTCATCCGCAAATGACTAAGACACGGCTAGGAAACCTTCTTCGGGACTAAAACCCAACCACACCCTACTCTATCGCTTTATGGCCAAGTGTACACTCCACATGTAAGAATGAACCACAATGCTGGACTAACTGCTTGCATCCTCGTCGTCTTCAACCGCAGCTGCATCCGATAGCCTAGCATGGTACTGCTTGAACCTATTCTTGTATTTCATTTTGTTGTAGGGTGAATCGACAAGCACAACAGGTAGCTCTCTTCTGAATTTGTCGATGTAGGCCTGCATGCGAGGATATGTTAGTATCGTTCCATACGTTTCAGAAAATGACAGAATTTTAGGTGTTACTCTACGTACTTCGTCATATTGCAACCTCAGTTTTACTCCCGTAAATAATTCGATGTTCTTCAGCATGTATAGTGCACAACAAGAACTGCAACATTTTATGTTGTTAGATCAGCATTTCAGATATTAACAATCTAAAACAAAAACAAAAGCTAATATTGTTGACTGATGTCTCATCGGATTTTGGCACATTAATATTCCGTACTGGCCATTGAGTCATGTTAATGTCTTCCCATACATTGCTTTCTATCCCATTGACTCGCATCGCTGCTCTCAGATGTGCTTCCATCCCACGTACCTGCAAGCCCAATGGGATGAGAAGTTGCCTACGACTAATACTTACATACGATGTTAAATCCTTTGTTATAATTAAATATATTGAAATTCTCACCATGTTATTTACTTCTCTGGGTACCATACAGTGGAAAAGTGAATCAAGAACCTGAATCTCCTTCCTTCTGGGGTTTACGACCACAAGGAACCAGTGGACGTTTAAACTGTTCGTAGGTAGGAAAACCTGGAGTGCACAGATAATTAGATCAACATGCATAGTAATAAAAAAATTGTTCTACGTCAGGTTAAAATACCATATCATGTTTCAGGTAGGTGGTGCCTTGTGTTGTTCCAGGAATGCATGCCAAAGCGTCCTCGTAGCACTCCTCTATCCTACCATCTCTTTCGAGCTTAGCGACACCGGCCACCCTCTCAATATAAACCAGTTGGCCGTCCCTTGTGTCAATTGGTTCATCATGACGCATGAGCTGGATCGCAGCATCAACCACCTACAACAATAATCAAGTTAATTGTATTGTACAAAAATGAAACTTCATAAACTAATTTGTGAAACACTATCTTACTTCGTCACCCAACCATACGCCATCTTCATTTTCATCTTTATGGGTGAGGCATTGCAAATGCTTTCATAGCACAACAATGTCATCAACTAAGACCATTTGTTTTTCACGATTTGTAGTGTTGATCAGTGACGCCATGAAATCCTGTCGAACCACGTCTAGCTGGTCCCTCTGGGTTTCAGGAACTTCTGACCTCTTTTTTAAGTTACTAGAGCCGATTTTCCTCTTTTTATTGTTCGTGTCCTCCGAATCATTTGTACACTCTGATGGAGTCTTGTTTTTTACTTTTTTTCTTCTCAGTATCATACGAAGCATACTCGTCATTCTTAAATAATTGCAATACCACCCTTTTCTGTTCGCCCCCATGATTTGGTGGCGTCGATTCAATCACACTTACTTGTTGCTACTTTCGAAAGGATTCATCATGGCTGTCATCATCTGTGAAGGCACGGGGCTCTTCAGGATCTCGCGGTCCCGTAGTCTTCACAGAGTGCTGCTTACTCCGTCTGTTGAACGGATTCTGTCATACGAAATAAATCGTGTGTTAGCCTTTAACAGGTTCTTGCTCAATTATAAGTAAAATGTGCATCACCTGAAAATCTTCAAGGCTTGTGGTGGCTTTGGAATGCATTTGCTTATCAAAACTAGGAGCTCCCTGGATATCATCCATCTCTTTCAAAAGCTTATGAACACCACTGAGATCCTGTTTGATTTTTACAGCAGCTCTTCCGAATGCTTCATCCTGTACGTGGAAGATCACATGTTATTTCTGAAACGACATTGATTATTTCATAATTAAGTTAACATGCATGCGTACGTCAAAATCTTCATCAAGGTTCTTCATGGGGGGCTCCATGTCATCATTTTTAATTCCCTGCTTACAATTGTGCTTAGCAGCGACCTCCGTGACATCCTTTTGTTTCCCCTAGTCAGAAGCCTGCTCAGCGTTCTCAACAGAGGCCTCCATTAGGTGTGAAGGTGCCTCGAGGTCAGATAGATGTATGTCCTCCACTCCTGGAAATATTCCATCGCGTTTTTTCTTTAAAAAATACATGTTAGTCTGGGTGTTTTCATAGTAAACTAATTTAGAAAAAAAACTTGTACACGTAAATTTCCAATTATATATACTAATCTCATAATTCTAGGCTTACGTTCAATTCTATGATGAGGTCCTCCGTGAGCTTGCCATTTGTACGGGTACGCCTAAGGCACTCATCCATTTTCTTTTCAAGGGTGCACATCCTATTGACTTGTTCTGCACCGGCCTCCCGCACGAGGGAGGCAACTTCTTGCAAATCAGTCAATACACGTCCGATGAGTACCTTAATCTGAGACTTTGAAACAGTTAGAATTATATAACTTCATACTAGTTGGAATGTTACAATATATATTTGTGCCTGATGTAACTCATTTACCTGAACGCTTGGTTATGTTTGAACGGTCTGATACGTCTCCGTCGTATCTACTTTTTCAAACACTTTTGCCCTTGTTTTAGACTCTAACTTGCATGATTTGAATGGAACTAACCCAGACTGACGTTGTTTTCAGCAGAATTACCATGGTGTTATTTTTGTGCAGAAATAAAAGTTCTCGGAATGACCTGAAACTTCACGGAGATTATTTTTGGAAATAATAAAAAATAATGGCGAAAGAATCAAGGCCAGGGGGCCCACACCCTGTCCACGAGGGTGGGAGGCGCGCCTGCCCCCTGGGCGCGCCCCCCCTGCCTCGTGGGCCCCTTGGAGCTCCACCGACCTCAACTCCAACTCCATATATTCGTGTTCGGGGAGAAAAAAATCAGAGAGAAGGATTCATCGCGTTTTACGATACGGGGCCGCCGCCAAGCCCTAATCTCTCTCGGGAGGGCTGATCCGGAGTCCGTTCGGGGCTCCGGAGAAGGGAATCCGTCGTCGTCGTCATCATCAACCATCCTCCATCACCAATTTCATGATGCTCACCGTCGTGCGTGAGTAATTCCATCGTAGGCTTGCTGGACGATGATGGGTTGGATGAGATTTATCATGTAATCGAGTTAGTTTTGTTAGGGTTTGATCCCTAGTATCCACTATGTTCTGAGATTGATGTTGCTATGACTTTGCTATGCTTAATGCTTGTCCCTAGGGCCCGAGTGCCATGATTTCAGATCTGAACCTATTATGTTTTCATGAATATATGTGAGTTCTTGATCCTATCTTGCAAGTCTATAGTCACCTACTATGTGTTATGATCCGACAACCCCGAAGTGACAATAATCGGGACCACTCCCGGTGATGACCATAGTTTGAGGAGTTCATGTATTCACTATGTGTTAATGCTTTGGTCCGGCACTTTATTAAAAGGAGGCCTTAATATCCCTTAGTTTCCATTAGGACCCCGCTGCCACGGGAGGGTAGGACAAAACATGTCATGCAAGTTTTTTTCCATAAGCACGTATGACTATATTCGGAATACATGCCTACATTACATTGATGAATTGGAGCTAGTTCTGTGCCACCCTATGTTATAACTGTTGCATGAATAATCGCACCCGGCATAATTCTCCATCACCAATCCAATGCCTACGAGCTTTTCACATATTGTTCTCCGCTTAGTTACTTTTCCGTTGCCACTGTTACAATCACTACAATACTATCACTGTTACTTTTGCCACCGTTACCATTACTTCCATACCACTTTGCTACTAAATACTTTGTTGCAGATACTAAGTTATCCAGGTGTGGTTGAATTAACAACTCAACTGCCAATACTTGAGAATATTCTTTGGCTCTCCCTATGTCGAATCAATAAATTTGGGTTGAATACTCTACCCTCGAAAACTGTTGCGATCCCCTATACTTGTGGGTTATCAAGACAATTTTCTGGCGCCGTTGCCGGGGAGCATAGCTCTATTCTTTGAGTCACTTGGGATTTATATCTGCTGGTCACTATGAGGAACTTGAAAGACGAGAAAACCAAAATTTATCCCTCAACTACGAGGGGAGGTAAGGAACTGCCATCTAGCTCTGCACTTGATTCACCTTCTGTTTTGAGTAAGCTTGCGACACCTAAACCTGTTTCTGCTATAAATTCTGATATGTCGCATGTTATTGATGATGCCACTTCTGCTATGCATGATACTTATGATGAAACTACTTCTATGCTTGATACTACTGTGCCACTAGGTGAATTTCTGGATGAACAACTTGCTAGGGCTAGAGAGAATGAAATTATTGAAACTGATAATTTTGATGAAAGTGACGATGAAGATTCTCCCCCTAGATATGAATTACCTGTTGTGCCTGAGGGTTATGTTATGGATGAAGAAACTGCTAGAGACTTTCTTGCTTGCAATGATAGAAGTGATCTTAAGAAATTATTAGTTAAGCTGAAAGAAAAATCTCTGAATGCTAGAATGAAATATGACCCTGCTTATGCTACTTCACCTATCTTTGTTACTGATAAGGATTATGATTTCTCTGTCGATCCGGAGATAATTACTTTGGTTGAATCTGAACCTTTTTATGGCTATGAATCTGAAACTGTTGTGGCACATCTTACTAAATTAAATGATATAGCCACCTTATTCACTAATGATGAGAAAACTCGCTACTACTATATCCTTAAATTATTTCTGTTCTCATTAAAGGGTGATGCTAAGACTTGGTTTAATTCTCTTGATCCTGGTTGTGTGCGTAGTCCCCAGGATATGATTTATTACTTCTCTGCTAAATATTTCCCCGCTCATAAGAAACAAGATGCTTTAAGGGAAATATATAATTTTGTGCAAATCGAAGAAGAGAGTCTCCCACAAGCTTGGGGGAGGCTTCTCCAATTACTTAATGCTTTGCCTGACCATCCTCTCAAGAAAAATGAAATACTTGATATCTTTTATAATGGACTAACCGATGCTTCCAGAGACCACCTGGATAGTTGTGCTGGTTGTGTTTTCAGGGAAAGAACAGTTGATCAAGCTGAAATTCTATTGAATAATATGTTGACTAATGAAAACAATTGGACACTTCCTGAACCAACTCCGAAGAAAAGGGGTATTCTATTTCTCAGCCCTGAAGATATGCAGGAGGCAAAGAAATCTATGAAGGACAAGGTATTAAAGCCGAAGATGTTAAGAATTTACCTCCTGTTGAAGAAATACATGGTCTTAATTTACTGCCTGTTGAAGAAACACATGGTCTTGATAACCCGACACAGGTAGTAAAGGTAAATTCTCTCTATAGATATGATAAAGCTGAAATCCCTCCTACTAAGTTTGCTAGCCAATGTTTAGATGAGTTTGATAACTTTATGGTTAAGCAAGAAAACTTCAATGCTTATTTTTGCAGAGAATTAAAACACAATGCTTATATGATTGAACACTTGAGTGATTATGTGTCTAGAGTTAAAGGTGAACTTAAACTCATTAGTAAACATGCTTCTATGGTTACCACTCAAGTAGAACAAGTACTTAAGGCTCAGAATGATTTGCTCAATGAATTGAATAATAAGAAGAATGATAATGTTGTTAGAGTTATGACTAGGGGAGGTAAAATGACTCAGGAACCTTTGTATCCTGAAGGTCACCCTAAGAGAATTGAGCAGGATTCTCAAAGAAATAATGTTGATACACCTAGTCCTTCTAAGAGGAAGAAAAAGAAAAATGATAGGACTTTGCATGCTTCTAGTAAACCTGTTGTTGACACACCTGAGAATCCCAATGATATTTCTATTTCTAATGCTGAAACACAATCTGGAAATGAACATGAACCTAGTGATAATGTTAATGATGATGTTCATGTTGATGCTCAACCTAGTAATAACAATGATGTAGAAATTGAACCTGCTGTTGATCTTGATAACCCACAATCAAAGAATCAACGTTATGATAAGAGAGACTTTGTTGCTAGGAAGCATGGTAAAGAAAGAGAACCATGGGTTCAGAAACCCATGCCTTTTCCTCCTAAACCATCCAAGAAAAAGGATGATGAGGATTTTGAGCGCTTTGCTGAAATGATTAGACCTATCTTCTTGCGTATGCGTTTGACTGATATGCTCAAAATGAATCCCTATGCTAAGTATATGAAGGATATTGTTACAAATAAGAGAAAGATACCGGAAGCTGAAATTTCCACCATGCTTGCTAATTATACTTTTAAAGGTGGAATACCAAAGAAACTTGGAGATCCAGGGGTACCAACTATACCTTGCTCCATTAAGAGAAACTATGTTAGAACTGCTTTATGTGATCTTGGAGCCGGTGTTAGTGTTATGCCTCTCTCCCTATATCGTAGACTTCATTTGAATAAGTTGACACCTACTGAAATATCTTTGCAAATGGCTGATAAATCAACTACTATACATGTCGGTATTTGTGAGGATGTGCCTGTTGTGGTTGCAAACGTTACTATTTTAACGGACTTTGTTATTCTTGATATTCCCGAGGACGATAGTATGTCTATTATTCTTGGAAGACCCTTTTTGAATACTGCAGGGGCTGTTATTGATTGCAACAAAGGCAATGTCACTTTTCATGTTAATGGTAATGAGCATATGGTACACTTTCCGAGGAAACAACCTCAAGTCCACAGTATCAATTCTATTGGAAAAATTCCATCGATTACTATTGGAGGTTTTGAATTTCCTCTTCCTACTATCAAAAAGAGATATGATATTCTTATTGTTGGGAACGTGCATATCCCTGTCGAGGTAACCTAGTGCTATTCGAAAATTCTCCGGCTTCGTGTGATCCGGAATGAGTTTGTTAACAAGACTTGATCAACCTTGTTAGTGGATTCCTTTTGATGAGCATGAGATGGATGAAGTTAGAAAGCACAACCTTCTGTACCCTCCTTTTACTTTCTGTTATTTAGATTAAATAAAGCAAAAATATTATTTTCTGTCTGTTTTCTGAATTATCCGTGCAATAAAAAAATACCCCAAAAATAAAAGTTCTCCAAATGCCCCGAAATTGAAATATGATTTTTTCTGGAATATTTGAGAATATCTGGCACTGAGAACACAACAGGGGGAGCAAGCACCTGGCCACGAGGGTCCAGAGCGCGCCCACCCCCTGGGCGCGCCCCTGCCCCGTGGGCTCATGGTGGCTCCCCTCCACTTATTCCTGCACCCACACACTTCTTCTTCCTCCCAAAAAAAATCACCAACCAGCTCAAGCACGAGTTTTAGCTCATCTTGCTGCCATTTTCGATCTCCTTGCTCAAAGCTCCACTCACAAAACTGCTTTGGGGGATTGTTCTTCGGTATGTGACTCCTCCAATGGTCCAATTAGTTTTTGTTCTAGTGCTTTATTCATTGCAATTTTTTTCTGCCTAGGTGACCCTGTTCTTGAGCTTGCATGTCAAATTTATATGGTCCCAAGTAGTTCTAATGCATGATATAGTCTCTAGACACTTGTAGGAGTAGTTGCTATCAATTTTGTTGAGTTTGGTTCACTTTTATTTTGAGTTACTAAAATTTTCAGAAATTTTTCAGAGGAAGAAATATGTTTAGGAAAATGTACCAAGGTGGTCCTTCAAGGAAGCAAGAACCCAGGCTCGCAATACGCGATGCGGATGATGAACCACCGAGGGAAGCTCAAGTGCGGGCTTGTGAATGGCCGTTAGAGGATTTTATGGTTCGAGCAGGAATCAAGGAGGAATTTGACGCATATGTGCGTAACGCGGATCTTGAGAGCTTCGAGGCACATAAGTGCCGTCAGTACTACTATCTCACTGATTCCTTTGTGAGAAGGTTTGAATTTTCATCATCACGCAATTCTCAAACTGTCCTGTTTGATCTTTATGGAAATTCTTATACTATGGACTTAGAGGATTTTAATACTGCTTGCAAACTTCCACAATGGGGTAGCACTAGTGAGCCTCGCAAATTTGAGTTTAGAGATTTTCTTGCTAGTATAACTGTGGGGGAGTCTAGAGATATAACACAAGCTACCATAGGGAGCATTTATTTTCCTGCTATACATTATTTTGCTCTCTTCATAGGTAGGTGCATCAATGGTAAGGATGAAGCCTGTCACATGTGTGTCCCTGACCTCAGTGTTCTCAGGAGTGCTGTATTAGGAGATAAACATTATAATTTGGGAGCCATGGTTGCACGTAGGTTGCATAATAATAGAATTAATGGAGTTTTCTTTGGTGGAATTTATGCAACCCGTCTAGCTAATTTTCTTGATATACCCATACGTGAGAAAGAAGAAAAGTTGTTGCCTCCTGTTTTTCTAGACTATAAGAGTATGGTTGCACATGATTTCATTGTTAAGAACAAGGAAAAGATGCTTAAGTACAAGCTGATATTTGATAAAAATCACCCTGATACTATTACTTTGCCTGCTCCTTCCTTGTTTAACTTATCTGCAGGCAAGTACCTTGTTCCGCCGGAGGCCATTCACGCCTACCGAAACCCCACACCAGCTACAGAGCCAGATCCGGAACCACAATTTGTTCCTTCACGACAGTCTGTTTACCAGTGGGATCTGGAGGAGGTTGCCAACCAGTGGCAACCCGAGGCTTCATCTCAGTACGACCCCAACTATAACTTTGGATATCCGCCAGGCCAGCCGTGGCCATAGACCAACTTAGGCCAAAAGCCTAAGCTTGGGGGAGTACGTATTTCTCACAGACATTACATTCATGTTCACACTCATTGCTAGTTGTCGGTGCTCATACTTTTTCATTGTACTATCCATGCTAGTTTATTTTCTTTTTTATGCTTTCTTCTTGTGTGTTTGAAAAACCTTAAGAAAAAACAAAAAAAAATTAGTTGTAGCTTTTAGCTAGTGTACTTTCTTGCCTGTAGTAGTGATAATTAAAAGAAAAACCAAAAAGATTTCTTGTTCTTCTTTTGCTTGTTGGGAGCTTTCCCGTGTAAATAGTTTTATTTCTATTTCTTTTCTTTGGGGGTCGAGAGGAGAAGACCATAATGAAAATGTTGAAGTGGCTCTTATATGCATTATTGTTTATTTAACCAAGAGCCCATATTGTCTTGTCTTCTCCTGTTTATTGAATGCCTGCAGATTCCAGCTTAGTCCAATGCACGTGCACTATTATTATTATTCACATGTTCGGTCGTGCAAGTGAAAGGCAATAATGACGATATATGATGGACTGATTGAGATGAGAAAAGCTGGTATGAACTCGACCTCTCTTGTTTTTGTAAATATGATTAGTTCATCGTTCATGATTCAACCTATTATGAATAAACATATTTGCAATGACAATTAGAGATTATAGTTGCTTATGCCATGCTTAATTAGCTAGGAGTTTATAATGGTTTACCTTGCGTGCCAACATGCTATTAAAATGGTTGTGATGTGGTATAGTAGGGTGGTATCCTCCTTTGAATGATTCAAGTGACTTGACTTGGCACATGTTCACGCATGTAGTTGAAACAAAATCAACATAGCCTTCACGATATTTATGTTCATGGTGGATTATATCCTACTCATGCTTGCACTCAATGTTTATTAATTTTAATGCATGTTCATGACCGTTGTCGCTCTCTAGTTGGTCGCTTCCCAGTCTTTTTCTAGCCTTCATTTGTACTAAGCGGGAATACTGCTTGTGCATCCACTTCCATAAACCCCAAAGTTATTCCATATGAGTCCACCATACCTTCCTATATGCAGTATCTACCTGCCGTTCCAAGTAAATTTGTATGTGCCAAACTCTAAACCTTCAAATGAAATTCTGTTTTGTATGCTCGAATAGCTCATGTATCAACTAGGGTTGTCTGTATCTTCCATGCTAGGCGGGTTATTCTCAAGAGGAGTGGACTCCACTCCTCACTCACGAGAAAATGGCTGGTCACTGGGATGCCCAGTCCCATGCTTTATGCAAATCAAATCGAAATAATTGCAAACAAAACTCCCCCGGGACTCTTGTTAGTTGGAGACACTCGTTGTTTCGAGCAAGCCATGGATTGATGCTTGTTGGTGGAGGGGGAGTATAAACTTTACCATTCTGTTTGGGAACCGCCTATAATGTGAGTAGCATGGAAGATATCAAGATCTCTCGGTTGTTATGTTGACAATGAAAGTATAACACTCAAAATATTATTCATCCCTATTTCAAAAATCGAGCTCGGGCACCTCTACAAATCCCTGCTTCCCTCTGCGAAGGGCCTATCTATTTACTTTTATGTTGAGTCATCACCCTCTTATTAAAAAGCATCAGCTGGAGAGCACCGATGTCATTTGCATCCATCACTATTAATTTATATTGGGTATGACTATGACTGGATCTCTTTTACCATGAATTACAATGTTTAGTCAGTCCTTGATCTTTAAAGGTGCTCTGCATTTATGTTTTGCGGTCTCAGAAAGGGCTAGCGAGATACCATCTTGTTATGTCATATTATGATTGTTTTGAGGAAGTGTTGTCATCCGAGATTTATTATTATTGCTCGCTAGTTGATTATGCCATTGAAATGAGTAAACATGAGACCTAAGTGTTATTGTGAATATGGTTAGTCATAATCTTTGCTGAAACTTGAATGCTGGCTCTACATATTTACAACAACAAGAGCAAACAGAGTTTGTAAAAGTTTTTCTTTATCACATTCAATTTATCAACTGAATTACTTGAGGACAAGCAAAGGTTTAAGCTTGGGGGAGTTGATACGTCTCCGTCGTATTTACTTTTCCAAACACTTTTGCCCTTGGTTTGGACTCTAACTTGCATGATTTGAATGGAACTAACCCGGACTGACGCTGTTTTCAGCAGAATTGCCATGGTGTTATTTTTGTGCAGAAATAGAAGTTCTCGGAATGACCTGAAACTTCACGGAGATTATTTTTGGAAATAATAAAAAATATTGGCGAAAGAATCAAGGCCAGGGGGCCCACACCCTGTCCACGAGGGTGGGAGGCGCGCCTGCCCCCCTGGGCGCGCCCCCTGCCTCGTGGGCCCCCTGGGGTCCACCGACCTCAACTCCAACTCCATATATTCGTGTTCGGGCAGAAAAAAATTAGAGAGAAGGATTCATCGCGTTTTACGATATGGAGCCGCCGCCAAGCCCTAATCTCTCCCGGGAGGGCTGATCTGGAGTCCGTTCAGGGCTCCGGAGAGGGGAATCCGTCGCCGTCATCATCATCAACTATCCTCCATCACCAATTTCATGATGCTCACCGCCGTGCGTGAGTAATTCCATCGTAGGCTTGCTGGACGGTGATGGGTTGGATGAGATTTATCATGTAATCGAGTTAGTTTTGTTAGGGTTTGATCCCTAGTATCCACTATGTTCTGAGATTGATGTTGCTATGACTTTGCTATGCTTAATGCTTATCACTAGGGCCCGAGTGCCATGATTTCAGATCTGAACCTATTATGTTTTCATGAATATATGTGAGTTCTTGATCCTATCTTGCAAGTCTATAGTCACCTACTACGTGTTATGATCCGGCAACCCCGAAGTGACAATAATCGGGACCACTCCCGGTGATGACCATAGTTTGAGGAGTTCATGTATTCACTATGTGTTAATGCTTTGGTCCGGTACTCTATTAAAAGGAGGCCTTAATATCCCTTAGTTTCCATTAGGACCCCGCTGCCACGGGAGGGTAGGACAAAAGATGTCATGCAAGTTCTTTTCCATAAGCACGTATGACTATATTCGGAATACATGCCTACATTACATTGATGAATTGGAGCTAATTCTGTGTCACCCTATGTTATAATTGTTGCATGAATAATAGCATCCGGCATAATTCTCCATCACCGAGCCAATGCCTACGAGCTTTTCACATATTGTTCTCCGCTTAGTTACTTTTCCGTTGCCACTATTACAATCACGACAATACTATCACTGTTACTTTTGCCACTGTTACCGTTACTTCCATACTACTTTGCTACTAAATACTTTGCTGTAGATACTAAGTTATCCAGGTGTGGTTGAATTGACAACTCAACTGCCAATACTTGAGAATATTCTTTGGCTCCCCTTGTGTCGAATCAATAAATTTGGGTTGAATACTCTACCCTCGAAAACTATTGCGATCCCCTATACTTGGGGGTTATCACGGTCATATAAGGTAATCTCCATTGCAAGGCACTTATCTGAAATAAAATAAAGATTGGAAAATAAAAAACTATCCAACGGTGGTCTCCTCAACTCTAGGCGCTAATCATGGTCAGTAGTATGGAATTAAAACATGGGCCATCGATGCCTTCCATAACTCATGCGGAAGGAAAAAAGAAGGCAAGCACCAGCTGCACTAATTGGCATCGACAAGACCAGACGCTAAGATTTAGCCTGGAATTAATCAATGAACTGCCAATCTGGTAGGAAACAAATCCTAGCGCCCTCCCCTAAGGCCCCCCAACTTAATTTGTTTAAAAACGTGCTGAGTTACATGAATATGCAAACAACAAGTGGGGTTGCAGCAAGAGATCATGGGAGGAAGATCGTGTCACGAAAAATAGCAGCAGCTGCAGCAGGAGATCATGGGGAGTTACCAGAGGATTCATGTTTGGCTCCGTCGTTCGGTCTTGCTGGATTCCTGGGTTGCTCCGTCCTTCTGTCTTGCTGGTTTGGGCGGCGCAGAAGGACAGACTATGATCTACGAGGTTTCAAAGGATCCCTATTTATAGGGATCGTAACAACCCGGGCATATATCTACGTATAGATTTCTTTGGTTGGAGGAAATCAAGGGAGGGGACCCACCTGGTTGAATATTAGGGGGGGCGTGGAGATTTTAGCAAAGGTAAGTTATGGTTTAAAAAAACCAAGGTAAGTTGCGTAACAACACGTAGGTCTCCTGAGAATCACGATAATCAAAAAGATATAGTTCCCCTTTCTTTGAAAATCAGCCAAAAGAACTGGACCGCTTTTATTATTGGTTATAAGTAGTTCACTGGACCTCTTTTAGGATGAAAACTGGTTCTAGAAGTCAACTAGGATTGAGTCTTCACACGTGAAGTATTTTACTCTCTTGTGAAGCTATTTTATTGCCCATCCGATCTTGCATGCTCATGCTCATACCTTTTTTCCTCGTATATGTGAGACCAAATTTTGTTAATAATACTGAATCATGTCTGGTGCTGCTCAAGATGGCACGACACCATGGTTTTCACTTCGGTGAGATTTCGATGAAATAACTGAACTTCATTCATTTCAGCACTCACTGCAATATTTGCCTTTCAGCCAAAATATTTCAGCCTCACCGAATTTCGGCCAAAATATTTCAGCACTCGCTGAAATTTTTCTGAAACTTCTAACTAGCCATGTTAAAAAAATTCTGAAACTTCTAACTAGCAATGTAATTGTTCTGAATCTTGTCCAGACTCCGACGAAACTTAAATATAAATTTAAGAATTCAGTTAACCTTCCTAAGCTTCAAAATTTCTAGTTGTAAAAAGCAAATATATGTTTCAGCGTCTCCCATGCAGACCAAATTTATTTCAAGAATAGTATTTGGAACCAGTACTGTGAAATATTACAACTTGATTAATCCGCACTGGACTAAGAACATGGCTAGGAAACCTTCTTTGGGACTAAAACCAAACCAAACCACACTCTACTCTACCGCTTCATAACCAAGTGTACACTCTAGATCTAAGAATCAACCACTGCTGGACTAACTGCTTGCATCTTCATGATCTTCAATCGCAGCTGCATCCGATAGGCTAGCATTGTACGTCTTTAGCCTTTTCATGGACTTCAATTTGTTGTAGGGCGAATTAAGAAGGACAACAGATAGCTCTCTTCTATAATTGTCAATGTATGCCTGCATGGGAGGATTTGTTAGTATTGTTCCATATGTTTACAAAATTGACAGAATTTTAGGTGTTACTCTACGTACTTGGTCATAACGCAGCGTAAGATCTTCTCCCGTAAAGAATTCGATGTTCTTCAGCATGTAGAGTGCACAAGAAGAACTACAACAATTAATTTTGTTAGCAGCATTTCACGTATTAACAATGAAAAACATATTTAGAAGCTAATACCGTTGACTGACTTGTCATCTTGTCTTGGCACAGGAACATGCTTTACTGTCCATTGGGTCACGTTAATGTCTTGCCATGCATGGCTTTGTGGTCCATTGATTCCCAGCGATGCTCTCTGATGTGCTTCCACCCCACGTATCTGCCAAAGTCCATGGTATGAGAAGTTGTTCACGGTTCATGGTTAGGTATGATGCTAAATCCTGTGTTATATTGAAAGACGTTTAAAATCTCACCACGTGAACCACTTGTGTTACTACGTAGCTGGAAAGTGAATCAAGAACCTGAATCTCCCTCCTTCTGGGGTTTACGACCACAAGGAACCAGTGGGTGTTCGCCATGTTCGTAGGTAGAAAAACCTGGACAGCAAAGATGATTACATCAACATGCATAATAATTAGAAAAATAAATGTGTTTATGTCATGGTTAGATGGTACTAGATCATGTCTGAGGTAGTTGTCTCCTTTTGTTGTTCCATGACTGCCCGCCAAAGCGGCCTCGTGGCAGTTCTCTACCTTACCATCTCTTTCGAGCATAGCGACGCCGGCCACCCTCTCAATGTAAACCAGTTGCCCGTCCCTTATGTCCTTAGGATGATCATGACGCATGATCTGAACCACAGCATCAACCAACTAAAACAAAATTCAAGTTAATTGTACTGTGCAAAAGAAAATTGATAAAGTAATTTGGCAAATATCTTACTTCGTCACCCAACCATTTGTCATCTAAAACTCCATCTGTCATGGTGAGGCATTGCAAATGCTTCTGTAGCAGAACAATGTCATCAATTACCACCAATTGTTTATCAAGATCTGAGGTGTTGACAATTTCGGCCACGTAATTCTGTCGAAACTTGTCAAGGTCGGTCTCCAGCCTCGAAGCACCTGTGTCTGTATCTTTTAAATTGCTTGCACGGTTTTTCCTCTTTGTATTCTTTGTGTCCTTGGAATCGTTGGTAGACTCCGATGGAGTCCTATTTTTCTTTCTCTTCTTATCACTATCGTATAGAACATAATCTTCATTGCACAATAATGAAGATGCCACTCTTTTCCGGATGCTCGCACGAGTTGGTAGCATGGAATCAACCACACTATCTTGTCGCTGCTTTGCTAAAGAATCATCATAGTTGTCCTCATCAACTGGGAAGACATGGGGCTCTTTCGGCTCCCTTATTCCCTTAGCCTTGGCAGACCGGTGTTTGCTTTTGGTACCTGCCTCTCCCCACCTCAATACTGACATCTTCATCATCTTGATCTCTTCTTTCTTCAGCCTTTCGCCCATTCTCATTGTGCCTCAAATTCAGAGGATCCTGTGATTCGAAATAAAGCACTTGTTAGCTTGCAATCTGCGCGAAATAAAAAAAACAAAACTAGTTAACTATAAAATGTGCATCACCAGGAAAGCTTCAAGGCTTGTGGTGGCTTTGGAATGCTTTCGCGAATTCACACTCGGAGCACCCTGCGAAGCATCCAGCTCTTTATAAAGGTGTGAAACATTCGTGAGACTCTCCTTGCAAGCTGTAGCAACAGCTCTGTCTTCTTCATCCTGAACGTGGAAGATCATATGTTAGCTACGAATCTGCATTAACTTAAACAAAATCAGTTAGATGTGAAATGTGTATCACCATGAAAGCTTCAAGGCTTGTGGTGGTTTTTGAATGCTTTCGCGATTGCAAACTAGGAGCAGGCTGCAAATCTTCAGCTACGTTCTTCATGGGGGCATCCATGTTATCTTTTTGTATTCCCTTAGCAGAAATGCCTTTGGCAATGACCTCCGTGTCATCTTTTTGTTTTAGCTGGTGAGTAGTATTCTCTCCTGGGACCTCCATTGGGTCCGCAGGTACTCCCAGGTCAGATAGCTGTATGTCCTCTACTCCTGGGCGATCAGCATCAAATATTCCATAGCGGTGGTTCTTAAAAAAATGTGTTAGTGTGGAGAGTATTGATAGTAAAATTATTTATAGAAACTCATAATGGTATACTTACATTGAATTCTGTGATGAGGTCGTCCGTGTGTCTGCCATTCGCAAGTGTATGTCTAAGGCACTCGTCCATTTTTTCCAAGGGTGCACATTCTATCAAATTGTTGTGCACTGGCCTCCCACGCAATGGAGGCAACTTCTTTCAAATTAGCCAATACACGGCCCATGAGTGCCTTATCCTGCAAATTACAAGCAGTTAGAAGCATATGACTTCGATTGTACTTGCAAAGTTACAATATATATTTGTGCCTGATGTTCATCATTTACCTGACTGTCAGTCTTTGGTTTGACCGGCGTCCCAACTGGTGGTGGATTGAAAGGCCGCAGCAGGTCATTGACATACTGCATGTTAGTGTCGTTAGTATCATTCAAAACATATGGTAGATAATCTAGGCACACAGTACTAACACTTTACCTCTCCAACCCCTATATAATTTTTGTTGATTATGTATTCAACCTTCTGTGCCTTCTCGTCACTCCAGTTTTGGATCATCGGCCTTAACCTTGATGCATACGAGATGGTAGAGTCCAATTGGTGCACCCTCCACTTCTCGTAGTACCACGTCTGCATTACAACAAAAACAGCTTAGAAAATTTTCCATAAAATTAAATGTATGGTATGTTAATAATGATTGTATTACTTGCAGCAGTGGTAGGTTGCCCTCCAGATTTGCTCCACCATTTACAAATTTCCTGACGCTAGCCATAAGATGGTCAAGTGTAAGCTGTCCAAAATTGGTGCTCTTTATAGTCTCAACGTTTCTAGCAATCCCAAGGTATCTGTTGTCCACATACTGCTGTGTTGTCGGGCATACATATTTGCCTATGGTGTACAAGACAAATGGCCTGACAAAATTAGGTGTGCTGTCGCCTTTCATCTTGGCTAGCAATCCTTTCAAAGTTACTTTTGTGTCATTGGGGTCTTTCAGTTCCTTCCACAACTCCAAAGTATCATTGTGATTTGAAGAGACGTGATTCTTCCCCATGCAGGGCAAGCCTGTTATATGCTCCACATCTTTTAGTGTGATCCTACATGGTCTCCCATTAATTATAAAGGCATCTTGCTCTGCATCATATGAATAAGCGATGGCCTGGCACAGTAGACGTCTCATTCTCATGCCAGGAGTCTTGAGAAGTTCACCCAGTCCAATCAACTTGATGTACGTCAGTTGCTGTGCGTTTAATTCTTTTATGAACTTCTCGTATTGCAGCAATGAAGCAACCTGAGTTCCCTGAATGTACAAATAGTGTGATTAGATTCTGTATGGTATTCATTTAAACACGCATAGAACCGACTAGATGTAATCTATGCCAATATCAAAATTGTGCTCTACAGTACTGCATGAAATCATAGAGCTTCTAGGCCATATAATGAACACCAGGCATAGAAAAAGAAGCTATCTCTGTCGAAAAATTGACTGATGATAGTACAGATTTTTAGTAGAAAGATCAGACTTTGGTCTATATACACTACTAAAGTTTCAGGCGTCACGCTTACGAAAATAATTGCATACATGATCAGAAGATCAATAGTTTATAGATAATCTCAAAAAAGGAATGTAGTAGTTCCATTGCAAGCATTCAAGAGCACACTCCTTAGTCCCCATCAGATTGAGACGATAACCTTATGTCCAGTAAACATGACCATAGTAGTGACTCGAGCAACCAAAAACACAACTAGGCATCATCAAGCAGCCTAAAAATGTTGACATGGACCGAAACATGTGAGCCTACTGTCCATCTTTCTTTTTAGTTTTCTCCTTTCTTTCTCGTCAACCTAAAATTTAATATAGTACATACATTTGATGTTCTCAATGCCAAATAAGTGAGGCGTGCAACTTACGTACAAAACTACTTTGTATTCTGTCTACTGCGTATTTGATCAGGCATTTAGGAGTACTATGATTGTTTTGTTTATTCGGTTGCTAGTTTTAAACAAAGTTAAATTACTAGTCCTTCCTTTCCATATCGTTGCACGTAGAACTTTCCAGCTCAAAAATTAGCGCAAGTTTCATTACAGAGAGAGGCATTCACGACTAAAAACTGAAGGCATCCACGATCTCCCTTAAGTTTTGCTAAAGCACATCTAGATGTGCTCTAAGTATTGCTTATCTAAGTCCTATGTCATTGATTTTATGCTAAGATTCATGGAAGCCTTTTTTGTCCTTTTTTCTTTTCTTTCTAGACACACCCATCTCCCTTCGGTAAAATAGGGATAGTTCGTTATGGCTATAACTAAACAAGATCAAAAGGAAGTGCGCCGTAAACAATGGGATTGCATGCAGACTTGGGAAGGAGGGAGTATACAGAATACAAGGATCTCGATCGTTACCGGAGGATTCTCTCGATGGCGACCGGCTCCATTGCCGTTCGCTTTCATCTTTTGCTTCGCTGGCTTCTCCGACGTGCCCTTCTCTTTTGTCGGCTTCTCTGACGTGCCCTTCTCTTTCATCTCAGGATTCGCCGACGCAGGCTTCGAAGATGACGGCTCCGTCAGCTTCACCGACCTAGGAGCTACTTTGGGCGGCGTGGGGTGGTAATTCGGTGTAGTCATGGAAGGCTAGGTATGGGAGGCGTGGGGGTGGAAGTATACGATCTATGCGTGAAAAGCTTCGTATTTATAGGGGATTCTCTAACAACCGATCACAAGGAAATATTGGGAATTTGGGATCTCACGAAGAGGTAGTTTTAGATCATGTAATGTTTATTTATAGGGGATTCTCTAACAACCGTCCACAAGGAAATATTGGGAATTTGGGATCTCACGAAGAGGTAGTTTTAGATCACGTAATGTTTTTAGCTAGTTTTTTTATTTTGAGAATTTTTTAGCAAGTTTAGATCAGTAATCTCAACCGTGAAGCGTTTGGGCTTCTTGTGCTTTCTTATACGGGCCTATTATAATGGGATGAGCCCATTTAAATGTGAACATGAGAAAGGAAGCGAGGACTCCAACAGGCGCGACGAGCCCCGTCCCAATTATTTAGGACGGGCATGCGCGAGGGCGCTTCGTCCTCACTGCCACGACTCTCCAAAAACGGTTCCTCTGCCTCTGCGTCCTCTCGATTCCCTCTTCCTCTGCGTCGCCCACTCTCCCAACAATCTGGCTTCTGGAACGGTGAGTTCTCCTTCCTGTCAATTATGTTAGTAGTTCTCCAGTAGCAGCACATATGATGGCCTTCTTCTTGTCAATTTCTTGTTCTCCTGCTTCTTTATTTTGTGCGCACAGATTCATCTGCCTGCAACATGTAGTCCATTGCCTTAGAGAATTTTGCACACAGATTCATCTGCATGCAACATCTAGTCCGTTGTCTTGTCAATTTCTTGTTTTTCTCCTGCTTCTTTAGTTTGTACACACAGTTTCATCTGCATGGGCGATGAACAATTCATAGATACATGTTTATTCTTGATTGTTGATGCAGTTGTTTAGATAAATATTTCAAGAGCGTAAATTTTGATTGTTAATTCGCATATACTCCCTCTGCAAGGAAATATAACAACTTTTGGTTCACTACTTTAGTGGTTTCTTTACAGAGGGAGTACTTGTTTAGTTTAAATTGTTCATGCACTTCTTTACATAAACTTTCAATAGCGCCAGAATTACTATACTATCTGCCGTCATATTCATCTCGGCTTATTGTTATCATGTTATTGTCATGCTTCTTATAATGGTTTCATCAATTACAGTCCTTCGGCATGGCGTTCGAGAAAGATTATGCTGCTAGGGCAGATGGAAATACCAAAAGTTTTGTGAAGTACATGAACAAGGCTAGCTGTGTTGAGTACTGCATTGGCAGATTCAAATACTGGCTGCGGAATGACGACCAAAAGATAGTTGCACTGGATGTGGAGTACACCTGGCCTCGTGGTCCGACACAGATGGCTGTCGTGGTCCAGTTATGCGTTGTCATCTACGTCCTCGTGTACCACATAAGTGTTGCTGATGAGCACTGCGGCCTGCTTGCCGCCTTCCTGCTCGACGAGGATTACACCTTTGTTGGGGTGGACATCAACAATGACGAGAAAAAACTCAAGCGTGTTGGTCTGGTGGTACAAAACTTTGTGGATATCCAGAATATGTGGAGAGTGCCTGATCTAGTGACGATTAAGCCAAAGTATGGCTTGGCTGACTACGCTGGTTCCATCATCCACCACAGCTACAACAAGATGAAGGATGCTATCACAGAAGATGACCACCATATATGGGCAGAAGCGCCCTTGCCCTTGAAGAACATCTATTATGCTTCCATGGACACGTATGCCACCTACGATGTATACAGGCGCTTGGTGAACTTCCAGAAGGGGTTCGAGAGTCAGCGCCAGCATCTCGCCAAACCATCTAGGCGGTCAAAGAAGTCCGGAAGCAAGAATGAATCAACCTAAAATGTTTCTTCTATTTATCTAGCTGATAGTCTGTAAACTTTATTATACTGCTAGTAAGTCGTAAGTTCAAATTTCCTGCAAGTTGAATCATCCTTTATTCTAGCTGTCTTGCCTAATTTGATCCATGTTCACGAGATATTATACTTAAGACGTTTATTTTGTTTCAGTTTCGCTAGCTATGATACAGAATGCGATAGCCATTTTTACCAAAAGATTATTTCAGATTTATAATGAATACTGTTCTCAACTGGGTTTGAATAGAGAAATTTTATTTTTTAATTGCATAGAGAAAGTTCATTTTTTAATCAAAAGAAGGGTCGCCCCCTTTGATTTTCCATTAACAGAAACCACATGGTCTTTCAAGCCCCTGATACAAACTACAGCTAGAAACTAAAGTAATCAACTAGCAGCACAAATCATACATGGTAGCAAGCCCAGCCAGACTTAACATGAAGGTCCAAAAAATAAAACTACGACAGAGGACAGAAAATATAGCTGAGAGATGCGCAGGCGACACCGCAGTACCCTGTGACTCCACACTTGCGATGAACTGTACAATTCACCTGCTACATGCTCTAGCCTGCGCATATAGACCATCAGCACCTCTTTGCTCCCAACATCAGCACCTCTTTGTTTACCACCTTCATCTGCAATATAGACCATCCCATGATCCACAAGCAAATTAGCTAAACAAGAATCATAAGATCACTATACCATTCATTTTCTAATCTCACATTATTCCTGCATTACCAAAGAGTCAAGAACACAACTGATGCCCTTCCCGCATCTCCTACGCAAACACTCATAGGTAGTTCTACCATCTTAACTCCATGATTTAAAATATTAATAAAACCCCCTTAACGATTCCATTTGCATTACCATCGTTCATGATTATAGCCAGGGAAACAGCAGCCAATAAAGCAACCACCTGTGTAAGCCCTATTTTGAGTCCTGAATAGGGCCGAATCCTAGCATTTACTCTAACTGCAACATGTTCTCCTCTCATAGTCATAATCACCGAAGACATAACCCCATAGATGCATAACTGCTATCAACATAGTTTTCGCAGTATACCTAGTGTAAAGGACACTCTTGCGTTGTCGTGCTACATTTGTGGCTCCTCGGTCAGCATGTTCATAACCACCTCGATCTGAAGATCTTCACGGGTGGTGGTCTTGAAACCGAAAAGAACGGCTTTATGAACCTTGAGCTCTTCACTGTCAACAAAATCACTCCATCCCTTGCCGAAGATGATGCGGCCATCATCACACTTGTGGTACTTGACCGGCATGAAACTGTCCTTGCACAGCCGAATGCCAGCAAGCCCATCTCCCGGTATCTCCCCATCTCCTGGGGTCTTCAGGGCGTCGACAACTTTCACCGGTAATCTCTGTATGCACCGTCATAGGAAGAAAAATTATCAAATATGTGAAGGAGCAGTAAACAAAAGGATCTTCAGCTACATCTACATATATTACATAAGGATCTTCAGTTATGGGAAACAAAAGGATATGCAAAAACACACATCAGTGTATTCACTGGTTTCAGCTACAATAGCATATCATTAATCTTTCTCTCCATGAAAAAACAAAGAAAATTGCATACAAAATAGAAAATACTAGTCCACCAAAAACATACCATCGTCTTTCCTGCTATGTTCGACTTGGTGAAGCGGTGGACAAAAAATGCACCTATATAACCTTTCTTCATCGCCAAAAGGTCATGTAGGTTACGCTCCTCTTGCTTCGTCAGATTAATTCCCTTCGTTATGACAGCTAATTCTAGAGGATCTTTACGCTCTTCGTTTTGATCGCATGTCCTTGGCAGGTTGCAGCAGTACACCATAGGAATGTCTTCAGTCAAATCGAAGGAGACAAGGTCGCCTTCTCGCAGGTCGAAGTCTTCAACAAACCTGCACCAGTTTTCACCACAGATGATCGCCCTTGAATTCCCTTTGTACACGCCAAAATCATACGTGCGGCTCCCTCTCGCTTGAAAAATCAATGAACTGTCTGGGATGGCGCTGAACTGGTGCCATGCGTAGCATGGCACGATCTGTAGATGTAGAATTTAATTGCTATTTATTTCCTACATTTTGTTAATCTTCAAAGTAGAGGGGAACAAACACAATACAAGTAAAAATTGACATGATTATTTATACCACAGCTGAAGTGTCCCCATCTAGCCTGATGGTAAATGTCAACCCATCAGCATCGGGCCTGTTGCAGTCCTGTCGACAGGTTATGCACACCACCTGTGTAAACAAAATAAAATGAAGAAAAGCAAAGGATGAGAATTTAAGAAAAGGGCTTATGCATGTAAACACACTAGGCAACAATCATACGGTATAATCAACGAAGGTACTGCATCAGTAATCAACAATCATACACTTGAACTGAGCGGGTGGCTCGCCCTCCACTCCTCATAACCCCGCAACGCAGCGCGTGCCCGCCGCACCACAGCTTGTTCAGACATGTCCTTCTCTTGATCCTCGACCGGCAGCATGGGCTCACCCCGAGCGTCGACGCGCGGCATTGGCCCCTCCTCCTCTGCAGCACAACTGAGGTAGTGTCTGAGACTGAGCAGTAATCTCTGAGAAAAGTCCTATCAAAACATAAATCCTACTACTGCTATTACTCGGCCCACCCGAATGTACACACGCACACCTTCAACATACAGCCCATCTACATACATCCGCATCCAACAATATGTTCCTTGAAAAAGAAAAGAAAATCTGTTCTGGACGGACGAAGGATCGTCAGGGTAACCAACTCAATTAGCCACTTGTCTGTCATATTGGAGAAAATGAACTTACTTCACTTTTTCCTGGTACTACATAACCACACAAAATAAAGATTAAAATAATTCCTAAAAACTCTGATATATTGTACGCCCTCACATTTATAATCTTTAAAATATGAACTAATTTGGGCAACAGAATTAAGAGGTTATTGTTATTTCCCTACAAAGATACAAATATTTGGATCAAAATTTCATATTCTGCAAAAAAAAAACACTGCAGTAAATATTATTCTGAGAAATGTTTAGTTGACTTGCAATCTAGGACTACAAGTTAATGGCTGCCTTACTAAACCCAACCTAATTTCGGCCTAAAAAGGAATTTAATCCACTAGCCCAGCTTATAAGTTTTGAGCCCACCCTCTGGTTTCTTCCTGGATTCACCACTGCACAAGGCCAATATTATTTTAAGTTTTTAAAGGACTGTTTGCTGAAATTTTCTGCTATTGTGTTACGCATCTGCACTTGTTCATTGTTATGAAAACCCTGGAATACCGAAACCCTAGAAAAAAATACCCAGCAAGCCACCGATGTAGAAAACTTCCTTCAATCTCTGCATCGCCTTCCATCTAACCTCCGATTTAAAAATCCTAACTATCTAATCTCTGACTTTGAAAACCATATCCAACTCCCGAAACGGCAACACAACAAGGAACAAAGAAGTCGAAGATTACAAGTTAGGGTTTCTCACTTCACCTAGTCGCCGGTAGTCGCTAGGTGCTTGCTGGCGGCCTCCCAATCTCACTCCGCGCTCTTCTGCTCCAACCGTCGAGAGCGGCCAGGCGAGTAGGCGGGGCGGGGGTGGTTTGTGGGGAGGGTGGGGGTGAGGGGGGCGGGGTGTGTGGGCGATGGGGGTGATGACACGGACCCTATCCGTGTCAAGCATGGAAAATAACGGCCCGTGGGTCCAGTTCGTAAAGAAACAACCAAACAGGCCCACAAGCCGCTTACGAGTCACAAAGTAAAACCCTATGTTACTAATAAAAAAACACAAAGAAAAATCCTTTTGTCTAAAAAACAAAAACAAAGGAAAATCGTAAAAAAGAGGGAAATCCTTTTTGGGTGAGTTCAACATAAACGTGATGGTGAGAGGCTCAAGGAGGAGTTTTGTGCATTTGCAATTGTTTTAGAGAGAAAAATGCACCTTACAATGTGAAATTATAAAATCGTTATTAATAAGTGCTGAAAATTCCTTATTTATAAAAAATTGTTTCTTTCCAGAAAAAAACTTCAATAATGGGGGTAGGTAATTGTGTTGCCTTTCTCGCCCCCACCCCTCGCATATTCGGGCCATTTACCGCATCTCTATGGTTGTAACCTCGAAAGTTCAAGATCTTAGACGCCCACCATTAAATCATAACAGGGAATGGGATGAGGGCCCCATGTTAAGCTCTTTGGTCCATATATGTTCCATATGCTACCAACAGGAGGCGTGGCCTCGACGCCGTTCTCTACGACTATGATGCCCATCTGCTGTCGTTATAATCAATGCAAATTCGTGAGGGGCTAAAAATTCACCGGACCTGGCGTGGTGTCATCGTACAACCCCTAGAGGGTGTGGTAAAACATCGAGAGCGGCATGCATTGGCCCTCACATAGGCTGTGTGCAAACGGGACCATATCGCATGTCGGATCAAGCCATCGAGAGTGAATGCGTCCGGCCTGTGAAAGGAGTGCGGGGCCCGTTCCTTCATTTGCCTCAAATCTCGATGCCACGTGATGTTAGACCAAGTAACCAAGGCATGTCTCGTGCATCGCACTCAACTGAACCCACAACATGCATGCACACATGTCCACGTATGAGTCTAAACGGCGGGGACGCATGGTTCGGGGACTGGCGTAAGTGGTGTGAGTCCAGTTTGAATCTAGCTACCAAGAGGTAACGCATGAGTCTAAACGTCTACCAAGAGGATGCATGTCCACGTATGAGTCTAAACGTCTACGTGATGCTCCACACGTGGGTCTAGACGGCGGGTCTGCATGTGGTTTGGATATAGCTACCAAGACATAACGCGTCCGGTTTGTGCCTAGGCGGTGCTTCACGGGGCCTGGCGTGGTCTCGTCGTATGACCCATGAAGGGTGTGGTCAAACACCGAGAGCAGCACGCATAAGCCCGGCTATGTGGAAACGATGCCATATCGCATGCTGGATCTAGCCAATGGAGGGAACGAGTTCGGCATGCAGACGGAGTGCGGGGCCCATTCCTTCATTTTCCTCAAAATTCGTTGCCGCTTCATGTGGGTCCTATCCAAAAAGGCCCGTCCAGTGCATCACACACAGCTGGATTCACACCATGCATGCACACTTGGCCACGTAGACACCCACCGTAAACCTTTAGCCAAGTTGACCCACACCATCCATCCACCCTTGACCCCACCTCGGTTCATTGTATCTCCGACGAGTCCCTTCCCTCGGTATGCCAAGCATGTTAAAAAGACACACGGCTACACGTCTTGCACACCGAGATTGGTGCATCATGCACTAGTGCCAACAAACATGTCCAGC
Source organism: Triticum aestivum (assembly GCF_018294505.1). NCBI lineage: Eukaryota > Viridiplantae > Streptophyta > Magnoliopsida > Poales > Poaceae > Triticum > Triticum aestivum. The sequence goes on along the minus strand of NC_057814.1, from coordinate 167,613,098 downwards.
TGAGCATCTTTGCCCATTGTCTGGATCGAGGCGGCTAGCGGTGCATGTTGTCGGCCCGGTTGCCTAGCGGTGCATGCTATGGGTAGACATGAATCGCATCACATCGGATCAAGATTCCCCTCTCTTGTACCGGACGCCGGAGCAGCACACGTGCATGGTAGAAGAATCTGCGCAGTTGATGTGGGAGCTTGGATGAGACGCCATGGGATAGGTGCATGTTGAAATTCAAGATTTAGGAATTGATAACAAAATGAAAACGACAATTCAATTGTTTGTGCAGGTGTACAACATGTTTTAAGGAAAATGTGGAATATGACACGTTCACATGCATTTTGGCAACAAGTGCACTTTTGGAGGGAAAAAACAGGTAGCCCCCGTGCCTCCCACGATTTTTGTTCCATGTATTTCGCCACAAATATTGGAGGAAAAAAGAAAAATGTATTTTCCCCTCAAAAAACGACTTGGGAAGAAAATCTCAAGTAACCATATTTAGCTACTCCGTGGAGGTTGCCCCCCGTGGGGAGATTAGATCGACCTGTCCTTGATTTTAGGGTGAGTTCAACGTGAACGTGATGGTGAGAGGCTGAAGAAGGAGTTTTGTGCGTTTACAACAACCTTTGTTTTTTTGACGTGGAACACCTTGCATTCCAATTACTGGGGACCGACCAAATCGGCGGTCACGGCACAATTTACATCCAGAGGGAAATCCTCATGCCAGACTTGCTGGTACCCAGGAGCACCTTTGTTTTAGAACTGTATAATAATAAATGAAAGAGAATATGTGAAAATCAAAAAAGAAAAAGGATATGCATACAAGATGGGCCAGCCCAACCTTCTACAGGGACGCGTGGTCCAGCACGCGGGTGAGGTTCGCCTAGGACAGCCCAACGCTGAGACGGATCGGGCGCAACTGACGGGTCATGGGAGTTTAGTCCCACCTCGCCAAACGAGACGCGCACGCACCTACTTATATACACGGCTGAGAAACCATTTGCATGAGCCTCTCTCACTGAAACAGCATGTTTCGTATCCGGTTCCATGTATGCCCTGTTGGGCCTACTATCAGGAGAAATCACCACGGGCCTGCATCCTGGCCCATATGGTTGGGTTTCTAGTCGTATGCAGGCCGTGGGGTCTGAAATCTCCTGTTAGAGGTGGGCTTTTTATTTTGTATATGGTCACATGTTTATGATTGGACCATCTCCAAATCACCCATTTTTTACATTGTCACATACACGTAATAAACATGATTATCAAAGAAAATTCAACAATAATGAAGTTTACACTGTCCCCTTAAGGTAAAGTCAGAGGTATGTACCTGAGTTTCACTGAGCCACTATAAATTATACAAAATTCTAAAAAATGGCAAACTTTCATATTTTGTCTATTTTAATGAAAGAGATCACGTGTACAAAATTTAAGGTGATTTGGATGTGGTCGAAAAAACCACCTTGTTAGAAAAACTCGCTTAAGTGAGACCAAACGATCCGTCTGTAATGAAGTGATTTTTTTGACCATCTCCAAAATAACCCCAAATTTGTTGTACACGGTGCCATAAATGTAACAAACAGGATATCCAAAAATAAAACTCAAAATTTTTAAGTTTACACTGTCCCCTTATGTAAAATTTTGTGGTAAGGCAAGTGAGCTAGCTCATGACCATAGCCATGGCATACATTGTTCAAATGGCCTCAAACCGTTCCCCTTTAGCCAAGTTGACCCACACCATCCATCCACCCTTGACCCCACCTCGGTTCGTTAGTTCTCCAACAAGTCCCTCCCTCCGTATGCCAAGCATGTCAAAGCGACACATGGCTACCCGTCTTGCACACCGAGATTGGGCATCATGCACTAGTGCCAGCAAACATGTCCAGCTGAGCATCTTTGCCCATCGTGGACACTACCGCATGGTCTAGATCGAGGTGGCTAGTGGTGCATGTTGTCGGCCTGGTTGGCTAAGGGTACATGATATGGGTCAACATGAATTGTATTGCATCACATCCAGATTCCCCTGTCCGGTACCGGATGCCGGAGGTCCGGAGCAGCACGTGCATGGTACAAGAATCTGCACGGTCGCTGGCGGAGCTTGGATAAGACAAATTTGACCTAACCGCCATGGGGTAGGTGCATGCTGAAATTCAATATTTAGGAATTGTTAACAAAATAAAAACGACATTTCAATTGTTTGTACAGGTGACACGTTCACATGCAATATGGCAACTAGTGCACTTTTGGAGGGGAAAACAGGTGCACTCGTTCCACCGTGCCTCCCACGATTTTTCTTCCATGTATTTCGCCACAATATTGGAGGAAAAAAGAAGAATGTGATTTTGCCTCAAAAAATGACTTGGGGAGAAATTCTCAACTAACCATATTTAGCTACTAGGTGGAGGTTGCCCCCCGTGGGGAGATTCGATCTACCTCTCCTTGATTTTAGGGTGAGTTCAATGTGAACGTGATGGTGAGAGGCTCAATGAGGAGCTTTGTGCGTTTACAACACCTTTGTTTTAGGAAAAAATAAGCACCTTATAATTTCAAATTTTAAAATCCTTATTTTAAAAAACTTGTTTGTCTTGCCAGAGAAATGCGTGGCCTTTCTCGCCCCCCCGCCCCCTCCCTCCCATATTCGGGACATTTAACACATTTCTAGGGTTGTAACCTCGAAAGTTCAAGATCTACGGCGGCCACATGAAATCATAGCAAGGATTGGGATGAAAGCCCCATGTTAAGCTCTTTGGTCCATATATGCACCATATGGTACCAAAGGGAGGGGTGGCCTCGACGCCGTTCCCTAGGCTATGATGCTCGTCAGCTGCCGTTATAATCCATGCAAATTCGCGAGGGGCCGAAAATTCACGGGACATGGCGCAAGTGTAATCATACGACCCCTAGAGGGTGTGGTAAAACATCGAGAGCGGCATGCGTAGGCCCTCACATAGGCTGTGGGCAACCGGGGCCATATCCCATGCTGGATCAAGCCACAGAGTGGGAATGCGTCCGTCCTGTGAAGGGAGTGCGGGGCCCGTTCCTTCATTTGCCTCAAATCTTGTTGCCGCGTGATGTTAGACCTAGTAACCAAGGACCGTCCCGTGCATCGCACTCAGCTGGAACCACAACATGCATTTACACATGGCCACGTATGAGTCTACACAGCGGGGATGTGGTTCGGGGGCTGGCACAAGTGTCGCGGGTCATGTGTCTAGGTGCTACTCCACTTGGGTCTAAACAGCGGGGGTGCATGGTTTGGATCTAGCTACCGAGAGGTAACGCGTCCGGTTTGTGCCTAGGCGGTGCATCACGGGGCCTGGCGTGGTCTCATCATATGAGCCATGAAGGGTATGGTCAAACACCGAGAGGGGCATGCATAAACCCTCACGCGGGATAAGTGTAAAAGAGGCCATATCGCATGTTGGATCTAGCCAATGGGAGGGAACAAGTCCGGCATGCGGACGGTGTGCGGGGCTCGTTCCTTCACTTTCCTCGAAATCCGGTGCCACTTGATGTGGGCCCTAACCACAAAGGCCCGTCCCGTGCATCACACTCACCTGGACCCACACCGTGAAGCACACTTGGCCACGTAGACACACACCGATAAACCTTGACAATAGCTAGGGTTTAATAATTATCCATTCATTTTACCTAATCGGTACAACATAGCTAGCGATGAACAAAAAAGCTAGATGCCATGTGAAATTAAATGTGCCAACTGTCCCTTCTAGTATTTTTTTCAGTAGTTCTCCCTTCTAGTATTTAGTAGTACTGCGCAAAAAAATGTCCCTCCTATTTTGGTGTTCTTTTTTTAACACCCTATTTTGGTGTTCGGTTTATGTTGCCACGTTTGTGGACCGACATTGTGCACTTTTTCTTTTGCTTGGTTGGTTGATTGGTTGGTTCGGGCAAATCTCTGGGTGTGCACGATGCCGTGTACGTGCATGTTTCTACCTAAATTTCAAAAGTGGCGAATTGTGCGCGGCCTTGACCTCTCTCTCCCAAACAAATTGAATTTTCACTCCCCAAATCTCGCTCCCGCCTCCAGCGTTCGATCGCCTCTGCCTATCCACCCACGTCTTCGTCGCCGCCCACTACTCGCCGCCGCCAAAAAGCCCACATTCTTGCCGGCGAGGATGATCCTACCTGCCGGAGGAGGGGGCGTGGCTGGTGCGCTCCGTGCGGCGGATGTGGACCCCATGAAGGAACTGGTCGACAAGGACGTCGTCGCCGCCGATTCGCAGCCGCAGCTGGTCCAACACAGCACCAACGACGACGAATCGGTTAGTGTCTGCAGAGATTAACCCTAGAATTTGCCTTCTCGAAGTTAACCCTAGAAATTGCTCTCTTGTTATTCCTCGCTATTCGTACAGACAATCGTACTGTTCGCTTTTTTTATTAATCATACGGTTATCAGTCCTAGGGTTTGCAAATTTAGATGAATGGATCATTTGTATTCCATTTTATGCCTGTCTTTCATATAACCAAAGTTTTAGAAAACCAATACAAAGAAAAAACAATCCATTTATGCCTGCCTTTGATATAATGTACAATTCGCTGGCATGAGATTTTTTTCTTCTAATACCAGATTGCAGATTTGGAAGAATGGGAGAACTACCTACAGCTGAGGGAAGCTTTCAGAAAGAAAATCTTCAAGTGGCTCATGGATGCAAAGATTGTGTACCGGCGTAACGGTCGCTATAAATGCCCGTTCTGTAGGAAAGAGAACCAGCATTCCAAAACCACAGCAATTGCAGCTTACAGAAAGAGGTGGCATCTTAAGGCAAAACCTGCTGAGTTCGCCAACAAATTGGGGAGGGTGAAGACCTAAAAGCATATAGTCATGTTTATTTTTTGTGTTCTATCGACACCAAATGTAAAAAATATGGGCCTACATGAACAAGTATCAATGTTTATCTCCTTCGACGGTCAGTGCCACATTGGCCAACATGAACAACTATTGATCTCATTGGACTTACATCCTGGCCTTTCGTTGGTAGGACGGGAAGGGTCCGTCTCGAAGCATGTTTTTTTCGACATCCTTGAAGTGGACCAACAACCTTGTACCAACATGCATGGCATCCTTGCCAAGTTTCATAGCTTTTTGACGTTGTAAGGATTTTCTACGGCTTTCGCGTTGATAAATCATATAATACTTACGTTTTTTTTCTGCGCCTGTTTTTTTTCTGCGCTCGAGGGTGGGCTGCCATGCATGCGCATCGTTGGGCTGTGTAAAGAAGCCCACCCGTTGGACCGAGCGATGTCCGCCGCCGTTGCATGCGCCCGAGCGAGCCTACGTTGCATGCGGTTGCATGCATGCGCCCGCTTCAGCCTACGTTGCATGCGTGCACATACGCGAAGGAGCACGCGCCGCAGAGCCGTCCCCGCTTGACCCGACCGACGGCACATAGGGCAGCACTTAAACTTCGCATTTAGATTCACACTACAGTTTCCCACGCGTGTACACTCCCGATGCCGCGGTGGGTGGAAAACTTGTTCACATTTGACCCCATTACTGCCACGGTGGCTATTTAAGCCACCTATCATGTTCCTCTTCCTATCACACCCTTCATCCATCTCCCATACTCTCCCACCTGCATTTTGCGTCTGCCCTTCTTCTTCTTCTTCTTCACCACAAATAGCCCCAAGAACCAGCCCGCCGCAGCCATGCAGTACACCGGGCCAACCTACCGCTTCCCCCCCCACGGTGCCGAAGATGCTCTACCCTGCCGGGGTGTACGTTGAGAGCACCCTTCGTGTGTGGGCGATGTCAAAGTGGAGGGGCGCAAGAGGGGTCACTGACTTCTTCCTTGGGGCCGGCTACGGGCACCTCCCCCGGGGATCTCCAAGGATGTACCGAGTCGAGGAGGTCATCCACAACGGGGTTGTGGTTGCTATCCTTGCCCACTTCACCAACCCCTTCGACGCGTTCTACCTCCTCGGCCGCGTGTTCTGGTGTGGCTGCGAGTTTATAGCTTTTACCACCCATAACATCTTCACGGACTACGACAACGTCTTCCCCACCGAGGAGCGCATGCACACTCTGCCATACCCCATCAACAACACCGTGGAGGAGCAGTGAAGGGCGCCCGGAGGAGGAGCGAGGAGGAGCCTGGTGGAGAAGCGGCGACCATCTATCTATCTATCTATCGTTTTTAGCTAAAAAAATCTAGTATCTATCTATATTTTTCTTGGTGTTATTTAAGTTGTAAGCATACTATATATGTCATGTTGTGGGCTTTGGTTGGCCCGAATTATCTATATTTATTATACAAAGTTTTACATAGGTTGGGCTTTTTTGGAACCGTTTTAATCTATGGCATTTTAGTCATAGGAAAAAAATTGTCTAAAAAAAGTCATAGGAAAAAAACAATCACGCGCCGCCCCTCTCATCCAATGCAGAACCGCCGCCGCCAGGGTCCTCTCCTCTTCCATCACCATTACACAACCGCAGGCATCTCCTCCCTCTCCTGCATTCCAAATCCACGGCAGCCATCTCCTCCTTCTCGCCGCCACAACTTTGCTCGTCTCCTCTTCCACATCCACATCCACCCCCACCCCCTCTCGATGGAGCAGGAGATCAAGCAGATCGCCGGCGGCGACTAGCGCAAGATGACCAGGTTGACCGAGATCCTTTCTTGGTTTGACAACACACTACAAATGTGCTGGACGGCGATGGCCACCATGAAGCAAATGCCGAAGAGAGAAAAGAAGAAGCTTTGCCCCCCGTCCTCACAACCGATCAACAAGATCGAGATCCTCCTCTGGGTGATGGAGCAGGCTGATTCGTCCAACCCGTGGGTCAGGCGGAGGTGGTGGGCGTTCAGATCCAGGGTAGAGCATCCACTGGATCAGGAAGCCACCGTGCACGAGGTGCCGTTGCAGATTGTGCAGCCTCCAACGGAGTCACCGAAGACTTCGAAGTGCAAGAGGAGGAGGACAGTGGTGGCAACTTCGCTTCCCCGCCGTTCTCCACGCTTCCCTCGCCGCTCCCCTCGTCTAAACGGCGGTGGTACCGTTTTTTAGAGTAAGCTTCCCCACTCCTAATCTTCCTACTGCTTGTGCTTACAGTTGTGGTGGTAGTGATTATGATGTATATGAACCCTAGGCTAAATTTGTACTATTGTAGTGGTAGAATTTGATGTTCACCTGCACTTCTACTCCAAAAATTTGTTATGTGTCTTTCTATTATTAAGTGCTTGATACTATTTTGAACCTTTTTTGAGTTGTTGATTGCTTTTTGGTAGAGCTACCAGCTCTTATGGAGATGCTCATGTTGTATGTCTTGTTCTCCATGATTTGTACTAGCATTCTGTGCAATTAGATGCCATGACAAGCCATGTAGCATATTTATTTATTGCCTCCAACATGCCATCATTTTACTCTGTGCATCTCAGCAAGTATAAATCTGTCAGCTATAAAACTTTGCGAATTTGCTTGATGGTTCCCACTAAACTATAAACCCACCTTTTGTTTTCAGAGTAAGCCACTGACATCCGGGTCCCACGGCAGTCACACACACACAAATGCTCCCAGTCATGTGGCCCCTGGCCCACCTGGTCATCCTCGATGGCTAGCCAACCTCAGTGTGCCTCTACCAATAACAACAGCCCTTTCTGTTATAAAACTATGCAACTTTGCTTGAAGGTTGCCACTAAAAATATAACTCCTATGGCCATGCTTCCTAAAAATTATTTGCATTATGTTGTCAATACTTTCATGCCATGCCTTTTGTTGCTATGACAAGTTTATGCTGCATGGTAAAATCTTGCTCTAAAGTGGTCATGTTAATATAATTGTTTGATGTTAAAAGTAAGTTGCAACTTGTGAGCTTGGTTTTGTTTGCTTGTTGTAACCATCATGTCGACACTGCTAGTCATTATAACTGTTTCAGCATAACTGTAATTTTTACTAAGTCCTAATCTGTAACAGCAACTTTGCCATTCGTGTTTCGCAGGGAAAAAAAACTGGAGTTCACAAGGCTGGAGACCTGGAGTTGTGAGGCTAGGAGGCTGATGCCGCTGCTGCTGGCTGATCCTTCTTCTTCCAGCTTTTGTTCCTCCTTTTCTCTCTACTCGTTGGATTCCTGGGCTACATCCCTATGTGTTGTTAATGTATTAAGTTGATCCTTTGAATTTGTAGTATTAGATTTAATGTGGAAGTACCTTAATCTGTACGAAAGAGATGTTGGTTCTATGACTGATAATTTCTAGGTGCATGCTTAAATTCAATATTTAGGGATTTTTTCTTGAATTGTTTGGATTGCTTACCACATGTGTCACGTGGTCAATATTTAGGGATTATTAAGATATGAAAACAATAATTCAATTGCCTATGTAAATGTGTACAACATAATTTTCAAGATAAATTGAAACATGACACGTGCACATGCAATTTGCCAACAAGTCCAGTTGTAGTAGAAAAAGACAGCATGTGCACGTATCCAACCGTGCCTCCTACGATTTTGTTCCATGCTTTTGTCGCCACATGTCTTTGCAAGTAAAAAATATAAGGTGATTTTCTCATAATAAACCGTTTTGGAGAGAAATTTGCAACCAACCAAAAATATCTACTGCGTGCAACTTGGCCCCCGTGGGGAGATTGGATCGACTCCTAGATTATAGGGTGAGGCCATCGTGATCGTGAGAGAAGAATTCTTTTTTCAAGGGAAGGTAGGAATTTTGTGTGGTTACAAAATGGAATGCACCCCTTTGAGAGGGACAAAAATGGACCTTATTGTAATTAAGGAAATTATTATTAACAGAAACCTTGCTATTTTCAAGCCATTATAAAAATAACTAAATTGTTTTGGCAAAAAAAAGTTGATTACGGGTTAGTTCGTTTTGTGGACACGTACGTGTAGTGGTGCATGCTGTGGGCCCAGGTAGCTCTAGGTGCATGCAATGTATCATGCTGGCTAGGGGTGCAAAAGGTAGTAACCTCGTGAATCAGGGTGAAAGTCTTGTGTTAATTCTATTTTGTGGTGTGCGACATACTCCCTCCGTCCGAAAATACTTGCCATCAAAATGGATAAAAAGAGATGTATCTAGAACTAAAATACGTCTACATACATCCTCTTTTATCCATTTTGATGACACGTATTTCTGGACGAAGGGAGTATGAGTCTACCTGGGGGGGATGTTTGGCTTGGAGGCCGGCGTAAGTGGTGTGGGTCTAGTGCATAAGTGGTGCGCCACGTGAGTCTATACGGCGGGGGTGCATTGTTTGGATCTAGCTACCTTGGGGTAACGCGGCCGGTTTGCGCACTGAGTGCGGGCCCGTTCCTCCGTTTTCATCGGTGCTTTCTCTTGGGTCAACGGAGAACAATGCAAACGCGCATGCTAGGTCCCAGCCTTTCTTGGGTCCCGCGTGCCATATTCGGGACATTTGCCGCATTTCTAGGGTAGTATCATCGGGAATTCACAATCTATACCGCGGCCACATGAAATCATAGCAGAGAATGGGGTAACAATCAGATGCTAAGCTCTTTGGTCCATATATATGGGCCATGTGCCACCAAAGAGAAGGGTCGCCTCACAGCCATTGTCCATTGAGAGGAAATGAGTCTGGCCTACGAACGGTGTGCGGGGCCTGCCCCTTCATCTGCTTCAGAACTCTGTGCCGCAAGATGTGGACCCTAGCAATCAAGGCCCGTCCTATGCGCCGCACGCCAACTGGACGCACACCATGCATGCATGCGTGGCCAAGTAGACACCCACCGGTCAACCTTGACAATGTACACAAGATGCATGCGCACTCATTAGCCATCTAGCCCCCAGCCATGCACACCTAGCCAGTTACACTCAAACCGTGCACCGTTTGCCAGGTTCACCCACACCATCCATCCACTATTGACCACACCTCGGTTCGTTGGACCTCCGACACGAGTCCCTTCCCTCGGCATGCCAGGTATGTCAAAGCAACACGAGACTACACATATTGCACACCTAGATACGATGTCATTCACTAGTGCCAGCAAACCTGTGCACCTGAGCATCTCTACCCATGGTGGACACTAGCGCATGGTTAGGATCGAGAAGCCTAGCGGCACATGTTGTCGGCCCGATTGGCTGGGGGTGCATGACATGGGTCCAGATGAAACGCATGGCATCGCATGGATCCACATTCCCCTGCCCGATACCAGACAGCGGGCATATACCAGACGAATCCAAGCGGTCGCCGACGAAGCTTGGATGCCATGTGTTATGTGCATGCTGAATTTCAATATTTAGGAATTATTAACATATGAAAACAATAATTCAAGCGTCTATGTAAAGGTGTACAACATAATTTTCAAGAAAAAATGAAACATGACACGTGCACATGCAATTTGCCAACAAGTGCACTTGTAGTACAAAAAGACAGCATGTGCACGTATCCCACCATGCCTTCTACAATTTTGTTCCATGTTTTTTCACCACATATCTTTGGAAGGAAAAAAAAGAATGTGATTTTCCCATAATAAACCGTTTTGGAGAGATGGTTGCAACCAACCAAGATAGATAGTGCGTGGAAGTTGTCCCCCGTGGGGAGATTGGATCGACCACTCCTAGATTATAGGCGAGGCCACCGTGAACGTGATCGTGAGAGGGTGAAGAAGGATTCGTTTTTTAGGAAAAGGAAGGAATTTTGTGGGTTTACAAAAAGGAATGCACCCCTTTTTGAGGGACAAAAAAACACCTTATAATGTGTAATTAATGAAATTATAATTTAACAAAAACCTTGTTATTTTCAAGCAATTTAAAAACAACTTACTTGTTTTGGCAAAAAAATGTTGATAATGCGATAGTCCATTTTTGTGGACACTTACGTGTAGTGGTGCATGTTGTGGAAATCGGGGTGAAAGTCTTGTGCTAAGCTATTTTGCGGGGTGCGACATATGAATCTACACGGGGAATGGTTGGCTTGGGGGCCGGCGTAAGTGGTGTGGGTCTAGTGCCTAAGTGGTGCGCCACGTGGGTCTAGACGGCGGGGGTGCATGGTTTGGATCTAGCTACCTTGAGGTAACGCGTCCGGTTTGCGCAGTGAATGCGGGCCCGTTCCTCCATTTTCGTCGATGCTTTCTCTCGGGTCGACGGAGAACAATCCAAAAGCGCATGCAAGGTCCCGACATTTCTCGGAGCCCGCGCGTGCCATATTCGGGACATTTGCCACATTTCTAGGGTAGTATACTTGGAAATTCAGGATCTATACCGCGGCCACATGAAATCATAGCAGGGATTGGGGTGACAGTTCCATGCTAAGCTCTAGTCCATATATGGGCCATGTGCGACCAATTGGAGGGGCCAGCTCAGAGCCGTTGTTAAGGGCAAAAATGCCGGGTGTCGTCTGCCACCGCTATAATCCATGCAAATTCACGAGGGATCGGAATTTCTTGGGACCTTTCGCGGTGTGGGTGTGGTCGAACATCGAGAGCGGCACGCATAAGCCTTCACGTAGGTTGTGTGTAAACGAGACCAAAACGCATCCTGGTGCTAGCCATCGAGAGGGAACAAGTCCTGCTTGTGGACGGAGACCGGGGCCCCCACCTTCATCTGCTTCAGAACTCCAGTGCGCCGCACGTCAACTGGACCCACACCATGCATGCATGCATGGCCATGTAGACAACCACCGTTCAACCTTGACAATGTACAGATGACGCATGCGGACTCATTAGCCATCTAGCCTCCTAGCCACCTACACTCAAACCATGCACCGTTAGCCATGTTGACCCACACCATACATCCACCATTGACCCCACCACGGTTCGTTGGACCTTCGACGAGTCCCTCCCGTCGGTATGCCAGGCATGCCAAAGAGACACACGGCTACACATATTGCACACCGAGATCCGACGTCATTCACTAGTGCTAGCAAACCTGTCCACATGAGCATCTCTACGCATGGTGGACACTAGCTCATTGTTTGGATCGAGAAGGCTAGCAGCGCATGTTTTGGCCCGGTTGGCTAGGGGTGCATGATATGGGTCCAAATGAAACGCATGGCATCGCGTGGATCAACATTCCCCTCCTTGGTACCGGACATCGGATATATGGCAGACGAATCCGCACGATTGCTGTCGAAGTTTTGTCACATCCATTTGCCATTCCATTGTTTGTAAAGTTTTACAAAATATTTTAGGACAAATATAAAACATGACACGTGCAGATGAAACAAGCCTACAAATGAAGTTGTCCCACTGTATGACTTTGTTCTGTGTAATGAGGGAGCAGTTGCATTACACAATTTTTTGAAGGGAAGTTGCATTACTCCTAAATCATGGCTGTGCACGATTGGGCTATTCATTTTAGTGGAAGTTGCGTTTTGATGTGGCAGAAGTGGTGGTGTGAACAACGCACGAGGAGGTGTGAACGCGGCAATAAATGCGATTGACTAGCCAAGGACTAAATCGGCCGCTCCGCGTCCCCATAGCACGCTCCGCTTCCCCATAGCATTAATCTCATCGCCGCCCCCTCTTCTCGTACTCTTCTCCATCCACAAATCCACAAATAGTCACAATCGAGGGTTTTCTCCTCCCACGCCTCACCACTCGCCGTGCACTTCCTGCCGCTGCACCTCCGCTGTTGAGATGCCCAAGCGCACCATGGGAGGGAGGGCCGACGCCGGGGCCGACGCCATGGCGCACGAAGCATCCAGCCCCGTGCAAAGCTGCACAAGGAGAAACCCATCCCCGCCGGCGAGGGGTCCAACCGGCAGCAGGGCGGCCTTGACGTCGTCGACCATGTCCAGGCTCTTCATCCGGTGCAGGTGGCACCTACGCCGGAGCAGGTGGCTCCTCCGCCGGAGCAGGTGACTCCTCTGCCAAGCCATCTGCCTCCTCTGCCGCAGCCCGTCGTCAACGTCGACGGCGACGACGACGGAGAAGAGGTAAGTCATCTAACTCCTATTTTTGGAAATATCCTAGGTTTCCTTGTTCAGTCATTTATCTATTTATGGGCATGGCTAGGGTTTCTGATTTTCTTCCATCTATGAAATCCGTACCTAGATTCGTTAGATCCGTTAGGTTTCAGGGCGGATCCACATGGTGTGGGGGTCGGCTCCTCATTTTATAGGTTATCTTTATTTAAGATCTACCAACCACTCCAATCTCATGGCTCTCGTGCATCCAAAATGTGTTGATGCCAAATTTTGATAGCAGCAGCACCGGTACAGACGTACAGTAGTGCACCCGAAAAAAAAATTGGCTGAAATTTCTTATATATGGTACTTGACCGGCATGAAACTGTCCTTGCGCAGCCATTTATGTGGGCCCCGGTAGCTGCTCTGGCTCCTCAGACGGAGCAGGTGTCTCCTCTACCGTGGGTGACACCTCCTGCGCCGGAGCCTGTGGTCGTCGGCGATGTTAGTCATCTATCTCCTTTAATTTTTGTAAAATCCTAGGTGTGCTCTGGTCAGTCCTTTTCTCTATTTTTGGGGAAGGCCAGGGTTTCTTTTTATCTTTGATCGATGGACTCCATATCAATATTCTGTAGATGTGTTAGCTAACTAGCTAGGTTACATGTGTTGAGCCCTGTATAGGCAATATTTTGATCTTGATAAATTATTCTGCTAATAAATCCATCTAGGTTTGGTGACTGCTAATACAAATACATAGCTGGACCTTGAAATTGAATTGCCTACGTAGGTGATTGTGAAAATATTTTCTGCAACTTAACGATAACAACACCATGCCTTGTTTATGAAAATGTCATATTGTATGGTCATGAAGTAAATAATCTTCATTTTCTGTCATTCATGTCAGTACTGTCAGTACCATGGACAAAGAATCTTTTCACATGAAAATTTTAGATATTACTCCCTCCATTTGAAAAATATTGTTGTGGTTTTAGTTTGCAATATAAATTTAAACATTGATCGATCTTTGGTTTAAATGTTCCATAAGTGGCTGCGGCAATGATTTTAAACATTGATTATCTCTAAGCAATGGCTATTTTAGAAAGAAATTGGATATCATCAATGTTTTACTTGAGTTGTTTTAATTAGTTCTTTTGTAGGGTTTTTACCATTTATGCCACCTGTTGTATGAAATCCTGGATCCGCAGCTGTGTAGCTAGATTACATTTTTTTGAGGCATTTATATGTAAGTTTTTGACCTATATATATTATTTTGTTAATAATCCGGAACAGGTAGCTCCTCTGGCTTCTCTGCCGGAGCAGGTGGTGCCTCCTCAGCCTCAGCCGGGTGTTCATCTGCCGCTGGTGTTACCTCCTCTGCCCCCACCTGTGGTCGTCGCCGACGAGAAAGAAGAAGAGGTTAGTCATTATCCCCTTTATTTATTTATTTATTTTGTAATATCCTAGGTTTTCTCTGGTCAGTACAAGGCAAATAAGGTATTAAAATGTTGAGTACATGTTTAGTTGCACTTGATCGATCTTTGGTTTAAATATTCCATAAGTGGCTGCAGCAATGATTTTAAACATTGATTATCTCTAAGCAATGGCTATCTTAGAAAGAAATTGGATATCATCAATGTTTTACTTGGGTTGTTTTAATTAGTTCTTTTTTAGTGTTTTTATCATTTATGCCACCAGTTGTATCCCACTACTCAGTTTTTCCATTAGAAGTTACAACCGCTCAAAAATGACATCGATTCGTGAGATGCTTAGTCAAAAATGCCATTAGATATATAAAAAATGCCATCGTTCCGTTAGATGTTTGCTCAATAATGCCATTACACATTGTTATTTTCATGTAAAACTTGTTGACCATCCAATATGACAAAAAAAGCCTAGTCCCACATTTCAGTTCTCTCTATCTCACAATGGTAAATGTGGCCCCACTAGTGAGGAGTAAGTAAGCGAATAATTTTACAGGAAAATAAGAACGCCGTTGGGATCAAGTGGGCCCACACTTTATTGTAGTGAGATAGAGGGAGAGCTGGCATGTTGGTCCATAGGTATTGATTGATGCCATTATAACATGTCAAAAGAGATTTGAGATCACAATAACATGTTGGTCCATTATCACGTGCCATTATAACATGCCATTATAACATATTTTGATCTAGACAAATTATTCTGCTAATAAATCCACCTAGGTTTGGTGACTCTGCTAATACAAATATGTAGCTGGACCTTGGAATTGAATTGCCTACGTAGGTGATTTTGAAAATATTTTCTGCAACTTAAGGATAACAACACCATGCCTTGTTTATGAAAATGTCATATTGTATGGTCATGAAGTAAATAATCTTCATTTTCTGTCATTCATGTCAGTACTGTCATTACGATGGACAAAGAATCTTTTCACATGAAAATTTTAGATATTACACCCTCCATTTGAAAAAGATTGTTGTGGTTTTAGTTTGCAATATAAATTTTTTAACACCCAAGTATGAAATCCTGGATCCGCAGTTGTGTAGCTAGATTACATTTTTTGAGGCATTTATATGTCAGTTTTTGACCTATGTAAATTATTTTGCTAATAATCCGGAACAGGTAGCTCCTCTGGCTTCTCTGCCGGAGCAGTTGGTGGCTCCTCAGCCTCAGCCGGGTGTTCATCTGCCGCTAGTGTTGCCTCCTCTGCCCCCACCCGCGGTCGTCGCGGACGAGAACGAAGAAGAGGTTAGTCATTATCCCCTTTATTTATTTATTTATTTATTTTGTAATATCCTAGGTTTTCTCTGGTCAGTACAAGGCAAATAAGGTATTAAAATGTTGAGTACATGTTTGGTTGCACTTGATCGATCTTTGGTTTAAATGTTCCATAAGTGGCTGCGGCAATGATTTTAAACATTGATTATCTCTAAGCAATGGCTATCTTAGAAAGAAATTGGATATCATCAATGTTTTACTTGAGTTGTTTTAATTTGTTCTTTTGTAGTGTTTTTATCATTTATGCCACCAGTTGTATCCCACTACTCAGTTTTTCCATTAGAAGTTACAGCCGCTCAAAAATCACATCGATTCGTGAGATGCTTACTCAAAAATGCCATTAGATGTATAAAAAATGCCATCGTTCCATTAGATGTTTGCTCAATAACGCCATTACACATTGTTATTATCATGTAAAACTTGTTGACCATCCAATATGACAAAAAAAGCCTAGTCCCACATTTCAGTTCTCTCTATCTCACAATGATAAATGTGGCCCCACTAGTGAGGAGTAAGTAAGCGAATAATTTTATAGGAAAATAAGAACGCTGTTGTGATCAAGTGGGCCCACACTTTATTGTAGTGAGATAGAGGGAGAGCTGGCATGTTGGTCCATAGGTATTGATTGATGCCATTATAACATGTCAAAAGAGATTTGAGATCACAATAACATGTTGGTCCATTATCACGTGCCATTATAACATGCCATTATAACATATTTTGATCTAGACAAATCATTCTGCTAATAAATCCACCTAGGTTTGGTGAATCTGCTAATACAAATACGTAGCTGGACCTTGGAATTAAATTGCCTACGTAGGTGATTGTGAAAATATTTTCTGCAACTTAAGGATAACAACACCATGCCTTGTTTATGAAAATGTCATATTGTATGGTCATGAAGTAAATAATCTTCATTTTCTGTCATTCATGTCAGTACTGTCATTACGATGGACAAAGAATCTTTTCACATGAAAATTTTAGATATTACTCCCTCCATTTGAAAAATATTGTTGTGGTTTTAGTTTGCAATATAAATTTTGAACACCCAAGTATGAAAATCCTGGATCCGCAGCTGTGTAGCTAGATTACATTTTTTGAGGCATGCATATGTCAGTTTTTGACCTATATAAATTATTCTGCTAATAATCCGGAACAGGTAGCTCCTCTGGCTCCTCTGCCGGAGCAGGTGGTGGCTCCTCAGCCTCAGCCGGGTATTCATCTGCCGCTAGTGTTGCCTCCTCTGCCCCCACCCGCGGTCGTCGCCGACGAGAACGAAGAAGAGGTTAGTCATTATCCCCTTTATTTATTTATTTATTTTGTAATATCCTAGGTTTTCTCTGGTCAGTACAAGGCAAATAAGGTATTAAAATGTTGAGTAGATGTTTGGTTTCACTTGATCAATCTTTGGTTTAAATGTTCCATAAGTGGTTGCGGCAATGATTTTAAACATTGATTATCTCTAAGCAATGGCTATCTTAGAAAGAAATTGGATATAATCAATGTTTTACTTGAGTTGTTTTAATTTGTTCTTTTGTAGGGTTTTTATCATTTACGCCACCAGTTGTATCCCACTACTCAGTTTTTCCATTAGAAGTTACAGCCGCTCAAAAATCACATCGATTCGTGAGATGCTTACTCAAAAATGCCATTAGATGTATAAAAAATGCAATCGTTCCTTTAGATGTTTGCTCAATAATGTCATTACACATTGTTATTTTCATGTAAAACTTGTTGACCATCCAATATGACAAAAAAAAGCCTAGTCCCACATTTCAGTTCTCTCTATCTCACAATGATAAATGTGGCCCCACTAGTGAGGAGTAAGTAAGCGAATAATTTTTCAGGAAAATAAGAACGTTGTTGGGATCAAGTGGGCCCACACTTTATTGTAGTGAGATAGAGGGAGAGCTGGCATGTTGGTCCATAGGTATTGATTGATGCCATTATAACATGTCAAAAGAGATTTGAGATCACAATAATGATGTGTAGTGGCATTTTTGAGCATGTGTCTAACGAAGCGATGTCATTTTTTAGCAGTAGAAATTCCTAGTGGTGATACTGAGTTGTGGGACACAACTGGTGGCATAAATGATAAAAACCCTTTTTTTAAGTACAACATTTGGGATCACGTATTGTCAGAATTCATAATAACTACTTTAGCTAGAACATTTAATGGTTCAGTAAATTGATGGGTGGGGTATCGATCAACAGGGGAAACTTCCACGACGATAACATGGGGACTTTCAATATCCATCATCATAAGCACACAAAATTCTAACCCTAAATAGATACAGCTCACTAGCTATTTTATCTAGTCATGAATGTAAGTTATAATTCATTTTTTTGCATTAGTACATCTATATGCTGCTCTGCCATGTTACATCATCAGTTCATGCATTTTTACGTAATAAGTGAATTTTTTTGCACTAAAGGGCTGTTTGGTTTGTGACTAACTTTGCCAAAGATTGCCACACCTAAGGTTAGACAAGTTTGACCAACTTAAGTGAGTGTTTGGTTCCAGCCACACCTTAGGCAAGCCACACTTGGGCCCCACATGGCATACACACAAAAAGTGTGGCAAGATTCCCTTAGGCTTGCCAACTTGTGGCTCTCATTTTGATAAACTAACCTTAGGCAAGCTTGGGGAAAATGTGTGGCAAAATGTGGCAATGCTAGTGCTCTCTTCGACATGTATGGTTGATCCTTCATTTTTTTTACTATATGGCACTATCCCATTTAGTTGCTTATGTAACAACTAATATGTTATGCATTTATTTTTTCAACATCATTTGAAGATATTTTACGCTGTCATCAATTACATTATGTTTCATAGACTCTGTGCCTGCTGAATTCTCATATTAAATATACTTACGCAACATTTTGTACTACATGTAGGTCCTAAGTGACGACGTCAACAACGACCTAGAAACCCAGAGGATCTACAGGAGGCAGAAGGTGAGGGAGCTGGACAGTGGTGTGCTCGAGAAACGTGTCAGGCCTAGAATTGGAAGGGGGGCTATGGATGCCCTTACTGCAACAAGCTGATGAAAGGCAGCCTGCAGAGTGCCATTCAGCATGCACTCGGAACATCCCAAGGCAGCATCAAGAATGGCTACGCTTTCAGGGTGAAGCACGCCGCGTACGCCGAGTACTTGTTGAGATTGGTTTGAAGATAGAATGGCTATGCTTTAGGGAAGTGTGCACCCTCGCAGCTAGAACTGATGCTCTTTTGGTTTTAACTATGCTAAGTGTTATGGTTGAACTATGCTATACTTTGTTGGTGATCGTTTATGGTTGAACTATGATATACTTTGTTGGTTTTGTATATATGGAAGCGTTGAACTAAGGTAGACCTATGTTAATTGGTGTGTGGTTTGGCATCTCTGCTTGTTAAACTCGTGCTCATTAATCATCGGCTCGTTTGAAGCTAGTTAAGCTTGTGAGCGCTCGTTAACAGATTCTGATGTGTTACGGTATACATGTTGAGTGTGTAGATGTGGTTTTCAAGAAGGAAGATGGTGACTCAAAAAGTAAATGCACTAGTTTGCTGCCTCCAAAAATGGCCGCGCAAGATGAAAATTGGTGTTATGTTGATACTAACGAGCTACTCATGAAACTCGTTAGCTCGTTCACTAAGAAGCAAGCAATGTGCCCGTGCGTTGCAACAGATCCAAAGTAGAATAATGCATGGTCACAAACTTGAAAGAAAAACACTAGTTTTGGTATATATATATAATATAGGTAAAATAGATGGGGCACCTAGGTGCCTGGGCACCTTGATTATGTTGGAAAGTGTGATATATTTTATTTGTTTCCTAATTATTCTTCATGCAAGACTTTCCATGCTTACATTTTATTTTTGTTTTCTGAATATTAGGCATGCAAGACTTACCATACAATAAATCATATTAATGTTGATTTGTTTTGTTTAGAATTGCTGCGGTTATCTAATACACATATTTTTGTTTCCTAATACGACTATCTAATACCTACCAAAAAATTATATCTATACGCAGATACGTATATATATTCAATAATTTATTTTTTGAACTATTACATTTTGTTCGTATGTATGTTTCTAATATATATTCAGGATATCATATGACTAATGTATGATACCCATGCTATAAAATACCCTACGATGATAAGAGTACAACATACCTCCGATTGTGTATACCCAATTTATCGTATATCCTAATGTCCAAATTGTAAGTATATACCTATTAGGTATATATTGGATATACCTATGGTATCGTATACCCAATGGATGTTCCTATGTATGTTTCTAATGAATTAATTTTCAAGGTATATGGCATTTAGATAAAAATTAAGATCGGGCCGTACCCAACGACGATAAGAGTACATCATATGTCCTATTAGGTATACATTGGGTATACCCATGATATCATATACCCAATATATCATATACCTAATGTAAAAAAAGATCATGTTCCACGGATGAGTAGAACATACCTCTTACTAATACACGTATGAAAAATGTCTTCATACACATTAATTTCTGATTTCTGTCTCTCCTATTTGTATTAATAGCTCTCAAATATGCAACGTTGCCATGCGTGACATTCTCTTTCCTATTTGCTACTACTACATAATTATTGCCTTGCATGCTACTAATGGCCATATTTATGGTAGGTATTCTGCCATAATTATTTCCAAATCATTCAATTGTGATGTAATACATGAACACGCATCTAAATGCAATCGAGCGCTGGAAAGGCAAGGAGTCTGGGCACCTAGGTGTCCCAAACTGTCGTCCTATATATATATCACTAAAAATTGTGTGCTAACTTAGTTTGTGGTATGTTGGCGAGACTTTATGGATGAACTATGTTAAGAAGTACCGTATGCTTACTGTTGAACTATGGTACAACTATGCATGTTAAGTTGTGTGCCGACAACATATCTAACGTACCAGTGCAATGGAATTGCAGCATTGAGCTACATTCAGCTTGGTAGATGGAAATCCAAGCTTCTCTTATAGCAACCTAGGATTGGAATATTGATGCTTTAGTACTCCCTCCGTCCCAAAATTCTTGTCTTTGATTTGTGTAAATACTGACGTATCAAATCATGTTTTAGTCAAAAATTTGGGACGGAGTATTTTCTTGTTGTTTTTTCAAATTATTGTCACACGCCTTTTAGTTTATGACATCACGTGATGACATTGCTAGCATCACAAATGCATGGGAGACGTGACGATTATCGATGCATGGCTAGAGGGTCTAGGCGGCCAACGGTGCATGGTGTGATGTCTAGATGGCCACGGAGACCATCGTGCTGGTTGTGGCGTGGCTACATGATGATCACAAAGTCTCGATCCAAGTAATACTATAATGGCCTCTGCGTACATTTCTTTCTCAGTTTGAAATTTTTAGATCACTTGATGACAATTTGATCTGATGTTTCACAAGTCTTGAGCACCAGGGCTTATGTACAAAATTTTCAATCCCCAACCCATCCACCCTGGACACGATCTTTGGATTGCATCACGTAGATGTACAAAATCCAGTTCCTAGCGCCTGCCCCAAGCGCCTACGATTGTGATTTTTTTCAGGATCCTAATTAAGCGCCTAAATAAGCCCGCTGCATTGTAGGTGCCCAACGCCGAAGTATTTCCGCTATAGTAGGTAACTACCAATTACTCCCCGCATCTCTCCCCCTAGGGTACGCTCTAAAACCATCGCCGCCGCTCACACGGCCGCCTCCCTGCCGCCGGATATGAAATCCACTCGTGGAGGTCGATTGGCCGTCGTGACAGAGCGGGGCCATGGATGTGGGGGGGGGGGGGCTGTCATGGACGCCGTCGTGACAGATCGTGGACTTGCGGGGCTAACCACCGACGTCGTCGTCCATCGCATGGATCAGGATCCCCACGAGAAAGCTTTGGACTACTCGGTGTCCGACCCAGAGAAGCATCATGTCAACAAGGAGGTGCACTACTCCGTCGTCGATCACAAGCAGCAGCACATGCACGGCATGGACTGGAATTTCGTTACGGTAATTTTATTTTTTAACCCTACATCTGTCTTCAAGTTTAAGGTTAGAGGTTAATCATTAAACCATCAATATGTTGTTGACTTGGCATAATGGAATCTAGCTCAAAATATACTGTTGATCATCAGTTACGTAATGATCATTATTTATTCAATCAATCTTTGACAAATTAATGGTTCATCCACTCCACAATTTAGTGCGTTTTTGTTTTATGCTAAAAGTCAGACATCATAAAGGTTGTCCATGTTTATTGACATTTTTCAAGTACATCATATGATTTATGCTTCCATATGGAATTGATATTGCTTTTTTCTCCTTAAATTTTCATAGTTAATAAATATTTATTTTAAAAATAATTTATAGGCACTACAGTATGGAACTTAGGGAATATTAGTTACTGTAAACAATGGTTCAGCTTATATCATACATAATTTAAACTTGCAGCCTTATTCTGATGATTATGCGGAAATTTCCGAAGGAGAGATGGATGCACACACTCAGAAAACCCTTGAAGAATTGCAGAATGGACAGTGCAACGTGCTTAAGCGTATGGCGTATCGTTGCGCTTTCTGTGGCAAATATCTGGACCCGGCTTTCGTTAGTATTATTGAGCACGCCGAAGGAGTTGCCAAAGGCTACCAAATGAAGCATGGTGTGAGGGCGAAACACAAGGCACTAGCCCAATATCTCAGGAATTTGTCTGACAAAGAGAAGGTCCGAAGAAGGCGTTATGAGAACCAGCATGCCAAAGAATAGATGAATAATCGAAACCCTGAAGAAGTTCTGGTTGGCATAAGTAGTCATTTGCGGTTGTTTTTTTAAATACCAATGAATATTTTAATTATCATAGTTTTTGAAAAAATGTTACATTTATTAAATTTAATCATAAAAATGCATACAATTCAATTATTGATTTTTTAAAAAAATAACCTTTCATCGAATAGTTTACCATTTTATTGGTTAACCATTATTTTCATATACTGTGGAGTGCTTAAAATTATTCAAGATCAATAGGTGTACTGAAAGACTCATGCACATGCAATATGAACAACACTGTATTTTTAGGGTTTCTTCAAAAGCACACCTGTGGTGGTCCTGCTGGCCTGGTGATGCTGATCTTTTCTGTTTGGCCAGAATTGGTAAGCTGCCAAATCTGCATCTGATCCGGCCCAACACTTTGTTCCTTTTGTGGGCCTGTACAAGTGGGAGGTAGAGAGAAAAGCGAGCGATGGCCCCAACCCCAACCCCACCCCCATTCCCAATCCCACCACACTTCGTTCTTTGCAGAGACAGAGAGGAGACGCGGAGGGCGACGACTAGGGTTTGCTAAGCCGTCACCTTGGCCGCCCCCGTCGTCGTCAAATCGGCCGGATCCGCTCCGGCCACCCACTACCCCCTGCTCCGGCCACGATTCTCCACTGCTTCGTCGACAACAAGGTCCGACAACGAGACCTCTTCTCCCCAATCCCTGGCAGCGCCGCCCGAAGCTCCGGTGTTGCCAGCTTGGAACAAGTCTACTCCAGCCCCATCTGGTACCACTTCGCAGGTAAGATTGATCTTCCCTACCCTTCGCATGTCGATCTAACATTAATTTTGCGATCTAGCAGTGCCGCCCAAGTTAAAAGCTGACACTTGCTTGTGTGCATGTTTCGGGCATATGCAGATTTACTGCCAACTAGTAGGTCATATTGCAACAAGTCATTTTACAGCAAGATAATCTGACAATGTACTGCATAATCATGGTTTTACTTGTTCGTATGGGTAGTAATGGGTAAACACTTTGGTAGCAAGTAAGAGAAAAGGGTGGGTGTTGGCCAGCATACCTTACTCGCCGACATAGCCTTCACTATACTATCATCTTGCTTGACAGATGCTATCAAGTAATTTTTCTCCCTGGAAAATGATCCCCCACTGCTAGATATAGAAAAAGTATATTCACAGGCGCATACACATGTTTTGGTTTGCTGGGATAGTTTGAAGACTATGTATATGTATTTGCTGATACTTAATTATTAAAAACTAAAAGGCGAGCACAGAAGCAGTCCATGAGGAATTTTGTAATGATGGAATGAGGATCAGTTATAGTTTCATGTATTACTCGATGGTAGTATGATGATTAGTGCATATTTTGAAGGATTTGTCAAGTATAGACGGCTCTTGATTGGTGCATGTTTTTGATGATATGTGCACACATGTAATATTTTTGGTTGGTGCATATTTTTGATGATTGTTGTTACTGCTTACTTGAATTATGTCAGCCTATCTCCATGATATGGTATGGGCTTGTTGGGGTCAATGAAGATTTGCTGTGAGCTAGTAGTTCATATTGCAACAAATTCCTCACTGTTGGATTTTCTGCCATTATACTTCATAATCATGATTTTACTTGTTGGTATGGGTAGTAATGAGTAAATACATAGCAAGTATACAAAAGGGTGACTGTTGGACAGCATACCTTGCTCGTTCTCATAGCCTTCACTATGCTGCCATCTTGCTTGAGAGATGCTACCATGTCCTTATTCTCACTGGAAAATTAACCTCCACAGCTACCTCTAAAAATGTTATGTACAGGAGCAAATGCATTATTTGTTTTGTTGGGGCAATTTAAAGACTTTATATTTATTACCTGATGGTACCACACAACAGCCCATCAGGAAATTTGCAGTGCTCAAAGGCAGATCAGTTATAGTTTCACGTATTACTCGATGAGAGCAGTCAATCATGGTTCAATTTTTGAATGATTTGTTAAGTATGCAAGGCAACTAATTTGTGCATACCTTTGATGAAATGATTTGTTAAGTGATTGGTTGGCTACCAATCATGGTGTAACAATTATGGTTGGTTTATATTTTTGATAATTCTTTTTACTGCTTGTTCGAATTATGAGAGAAATTGGTTTTATGCCAAATATACATGGCTAATAATTGGTTGGTTACCAAGTTTTCTTGTCCAGCTCACATAAATTTGCCAATATTTGGCAATGCCAACATTGGTAGCAAGTCAATCATGATCTGTCAGCATGAATGGTTCGATGCCAAAATTTGGCATGCCAAAATTTGGCAAAATGCCAAATGTTTGCTAGTGATTGGTTGGCTACCAACTATTTCTGCCAATGTCACAAAAATATGCCAAAAAAATTTGTAACTTTGAAATATCCTAATTGGTTATGTCTGCCCAGTGATTATGAGTCTAACCACTAGTGTTCACTAGTCGTGCGAATAGTCTAGTAGTATCAATCTGGTTGTCGACTAGCTTTTTCGTGTAGATGTTTATACATTAACTACGTACTTAGCAAGAAGTATGCGAAAAGATTATTCACATTGTATATGGTGCTAACAAGTTCTAGTGTAAGACTGATTTCATATATCAATAACTAACATTTGTTCATTGCAATGCATGCAACAGGTTTGAATGGCAAGGGAAACCATCCTCATCAGCAGTGAAGATAGTGATCACCGGACCACCTCAGATGATGTATCAGATGGCACTTCACATAGGAGTGACGGCTATAGCGGTGATGACTGCACCTCTAGCGACTATGACACTGATGATAGTTCTGATGGAGATGGATATGTGGACCACGATCCCATCTTGGCACACAGGGGTAAAGTTCTATATGGCTGGTCAGATATTAAATGAACCGTGAACTATCTAAAGTTGATGTTTGAGTGACACTTGATTACCACACATTACTCTGTTTGGGTTCTAGATGACCTTCCAAATCAACATTGACTGAACTAGAGCTTAAATAGAGCAGTGTTTAGTTGTTAGTTTAAATAAATCAAATATTCAATTTGCCCACGTTTCTACGAGGTATTGCTGGGTGGATGTGATTAGGTTATCTATGTCCTTCATTTCTTGATCATTGAAGTAGGCATTGATCATCAACCCAGTGCTGATGTTCTAGATCTTATGTATGAAATTATTTACTACTCTGTCATCTTAATTTTTTTATACAGGTCCGGGATACCCGGGGAGAAGAGGAACTTTCGAGGATCGCATCTTCTACGGCAACCATGTATTGGTAAACCAGGATCGGTGGGTCTGTCTCAAATCCATAGTAGAGCAGTGCAAAACTCCTATACCATACTATGTCAGCACCGTCACTCGCTCGGTAGTCATCAGAGGGAAGAGCAAGATGGTAAACACTTGGACTTCTTTTTTTTGCAAGTCATATTTCACAAGTGAAAATGCCATCATGTAGAGACAGAGAGGAGGACGGGCGTGGTTGTGCAAATCAGACTTACTTTTTTGTGTGCAAATCATACTTTTTTATGTAACATTATTTATTTCCCTGTGCAATCAGTTCTTCTCAAAGGATTACAGTCAGGCCTACCTCAAAGACTATCTGTGAAATCCCATGGTTGTGCGTGTCACCAACGAACATTTTGAAGGTTCTAAAAAGGTCTTGTTCAAGATGGGCAAGAAGGACGGGCGTGCGATCATGGCGAACAACTGGAGAGAAGTCGTTCAGGGCGCCAAAATGAAAGATCAAATGGCTATCTTCAGGTTCATGGAAAGGAGTGGAGGTGGGCTTAGGGTGAATATGGCCAGGGGCATGAGGATTCGTTGACCCATGGGAGTAGTTTGACGCTAGTTTTATAAAATGTATGTAGTAGCCAGTAACTGGAAGTTAGTAGTATCAGCTTTTGGGTCCAGTAAGTGCAACTTACTAGTAATTGGTACTTGGTAGTAACTGGTACTATGGTGGTATAACTTTTGGGTCCGACTGGATATGAAGGTCGTCCAGTAAGTAGAACTTGGCAGTAACTTGGTGGTAGTATGAACTTATGTGGAGTAATGTACTTGCTATGCATGTCTGTTCTTATAACGCACCCTGGTACCCTCCCTGATAGAATTACCTTTATGGACTGCAAAGACATTTCCTTTTTTGCCACAGTGATGCTAGTATTTTTAAAATCAAATCTAACCGGGTTTCATATGGATTAGATGCTACTTTCATTTTAAGCTAGTACGAGTTATTTTGAAAATGAGGTTTGTATGTGTTGCACAAAAAAAGGCAATGCAAAAACAAAAACTTGCGGGTCGAAGCTTTCATATTTAAAAAATGATGTTTCTGTTATTTTCGTAATGGCATGTTGTTTTCATAAACAGAGCAAACCAGCATGTTATTTTAAATTTTTTTAAACAACATAATTAAAAAATGCAGTTTTCAAAATCTTTAAAAACAACGTCTGTTTTCAAAATCAGCATGCTACTTTCAAAACAACATATTTAAAAAAGCATGTAACTTTTGAAATGAGCATGCTATTTGAAAAACAGCATATTGAAAACAACATTATATTTTAAAAATCAGGATGTAAGTAGCATGCTATTTTTGAAATCAACATGCTTATTTTAAAAAACAACATATTGAAAACAACATAATCAGCATGCTATTTTTAAAATCAACATGCTATTTTTAAAATCAACATTATATTTTTATAATCAGCATGCTATTTTTAAAATAGCACGGTATTTTAAAAACAGCATATTCAAAGCAGCATGCTACTTTTAAATCTGCATATTCATTCTATCTTCAAATGAACATGCTTTTTTTCAAATGAGAATGCTATTTTTAAAATATCAGTATGCTTATTTACTATTTCAAAATAAACGATTTTCAAGGTTATTTGAAAATGAGATTTCTATTTTGATTTCAAGTAGGTTTCTGAGGAAATCCAACGTTATATTTTCATATATATATATATATAATTTTTCGGTTTCAATTTTATGTTTCAAGTATGAAATTTGACTACACTTTTAACAAATTTCAGCAATATATTATGTAGAAAATGAAAAAAAAAATACAGAAAACCAACTTCACTAAAAATGCATTGTTTGATTGATGTTGATAAATCATAACTAGCCGACCATGTCGACCCGTCCATAATAAAATGAGGGTGTACCAATCAAATGAGGTATTCAGAAAAATAGTGGCAGTCCATCAAATAGGTCTAATACATCATAAACAAGGTGGACCACGGCATGGAAACAATTCAGTTTGTTCTAATTTTTTCGACCCCAGAAATCCTTTTATTTTATCTGCCTGACCCTGTGCATCTAAACATCCTGTCTCGACTTCACTTTAGCTTTCCTGCATGAAACAACGTTTGTTAATAGGATAGCAAAGAAGATTTGAGCATGTACAGTACACTTGAACACAAAAAACACTAACTTCACTGATTTTCTCTTCATAGCTGCAGAAACTTACTTGACAGCTCTTATTCACTGAGCCTTTGGTACATTCCTAGCAGGCCTTTTTGTCTTCATCACCCATTTGGCCTGTTCTTTACCGCCCTTCCTAGAGTCTTTCCTGGAAAAGTTAAGAAACGTCAACACAGTACTAGCAAAGACCTGAGTTGTAGAGCGGACATGTAAGTACAGACACTAACTTCACTGGTTTTCCTCGCGCACCCTTGTCATCGTTATTTTTCTTCCTCCCAGCTTTGACATTTGGAGCGCCCTTGCGTTTCCTACAAAAAATGAAATAGATGAATCTGCAGCCAGCATCCAAAAACATGTTTAAGTACGCGCAATTGTGGTAATGCCCACTTGTTTGGTTTTGCATAATCCTCTTCTGCAACCTCCAATGGTCTCTTCCTAGCCCTCCTCAGCCCACCATCTTCTGCATCTGAATCTTCCTCTTCTTATGCATCTGAATCTTCCTCTTCTTGTGCAGCTGAATCTTCCTCTTCTTCTGCAGCTGAATCTCCCTCTTCTTCTGCATCTGAATCTTCCTCTTCTTCTGTATCTGCGTCTGTCTCTTCTTCTGTATCTGCCTCTGTCTCTTCTTATGTATCTGACTCTGTCTCTTCTTTTTGCTTCTTCCTCCTTGTGACCTTTGATTTCCCCGCTTTTTTCCTGCGTAAATTGAAGAAAAACATGTGAACACTCTCCGGGAGAACATATTAACACTGTAAGCATGTATGGAAATGAACAATGAGATTAACATGTGCACTAACTTCGTTGCTTTTTTGAAGCTTCCTCTTCTTCTGTATCTGACTCTGTGTCTTCTTCTGTCTCTGAGTCTTTCTCTTTTCGCTTCTTCCTCCTTGTGACCTTTGATTTCCCCGATTTTTTCCTGCGTAAATTGAAGGAAAACATGTGAACACTCTCCCGGAGAACACATTAACACTTTAAGCATGTATGGAAATGAACAATGAGATTAACATGTGCACTAACTTTGTTGCTTTTTTAGAAGCTTCCTCTTCTTCTGTATCTGACTCCGTGTCTTCTTCTGTCTCTGAGTCTTTCTCTTTTCACTTCTTCCTCCTTGTGACCTTTGATTTCTCCGATTTTTCCTGCTTAAATTGAAGGAAAACATGTGAACACTCTCCCGGAGAACATATTAACTCTGTAAGCATGTATGGAAATGAACAATGAGATTAACATGTGCACTAACTTCGTTGCTTTTTTTTCCTCTCATCCGCTCGCGCCTGGATTTAATCCTCTTGTTCGATTCTTCGGTAGTTGGTCTCCCTTTTGGAATTATTTTGATTGGATTTTCCACGTCATCAGTGCAGCATTCGCGAGAAGCAGAGAAGTATGCTGGCAAAGGAACAAACGATTTCTGGCCTTCATCCAGATCAGTTTTTTCTCCATCAACCATTATACTCCGGAGGAGCTCCATCACCTGTTCTGACTATGAATCGCTAGCTATGGCCGTGAATAAAGCATCACTAGCCATGTTGCGTAGTTGATGATACTTATTCATGTGATCAAACCATACATGAGTATTCGCAGTCCTCGCGGAAGGGAACGCTGGCTTGGCATGCATTGTCCATCTTTTCTTCACAATTTTTTTGGAAATGTGCGTACACCAAGATGATCCAGAACGCAGAATATATGTGCACATGGGTAATCCTGACTTTCCAACTTTTTACATTTACAAGCTGCAGCGTCCAGTTTTGCTCCTGTAAACAGACAAGTCACGTGATATATAAAATCCACAGGCTTAGCATCCACGCCTTGTGCATCCAACTTTTTTGCATCCAACTCCTCATTGTCCTTACCTTCCAAGTCATTGGGCTCCTTAGCATCCAGGTTTTTTGCATGCAAGTCCACACCATCCTTGCCTTCCAAGTCATTGGGATCCTCAGCATCCAAGTTTTTTGCATGCAACTCCTCAGCATCCTTACCTTCCAAGTCTGTAGGAACCTTAGCATCTGAGTCGTTACCATCCTTACCTTGCAATTCTCTAGCATCCCTGTCATATGGGACTTAATCATATGGGACTTTGCGTAAAACTCCAGACACGACCAAACCATCACACGCTACCCGGTCTGTGACCTGCCAATTTGTTCCTTCGACAATCTGACGCTTTACCCATGGAAACATCACAGTTGTATAAATATAAGAGGCAGCAATCTCCAGAGGGTGTGCATTCAGCTTAGTGAAGGGTATCGTATGTGTCGCTACTACGTCTAATGCTGCTTCATTCTTATGCATTATGGATACACAGTGCTCAACATGCTGCAACAAATCAACAAGCTGCATCTTCCTATTCAGGTGCACATGAAGCCTTGAGTTGAGAGACTCACTCCTCTGATTACTCATCATGCCTAGGAAATATCTACCCTTTGTGTACGCAGTAGCCCATTTGTGTCGCAGCTCGTACATCCTGTTAACCCATGACGACCTCTTGCCTGCTGGTTTTATTTTGAACCTAACCTTATAAGCCTCCCATCTTTTCTCAAACTCATCAACATCCCAATGACGGTAAATGAATTCCCTAAATTCCTCAAGCTTTTTCTTGCAGAGGTGGATCACCATATTCTCCTCGATATGCCACGTGCACAAACGATGATCTGTTCCGGTCCAAACAGTAGCTATTGCTTTAGCCATTGAACCATCCCCATCGGTGATTGCTGAAATGGGTGCCGTCTGGGACATTGCCTCCAAAAATACATGAAGAAGCCACTGGTATGATGCAACTGTCTCGTCTGACACTAGACCGACCCCAAACAAAACTGTGCTGCGGTGATGGTTCAGACCAACAAATGGAACAAACGGAAGCCTGTACTTGTTAGACCGATATGTACTGTCGAACACCACGACACCACCAAAGGCAACATAGTCAATCCGGGATTGTGAATCAGCCCAGAATATGTTCCTCAAATGGCCTTCGCTGTCTTTTGTGTATTTGAAAAAGAATTCCGGGTCCGCTTTTTTCTATGCAATCCTATAGGTGAGCAAATATCTAGCGTCACTGCCTTCTATCTTGCGCTTCTTCTGGATTGAAACATGGTTGTATAGATCTCGATCTATAAATCCAAGCTTGTCGGGACCTCCGGCATTCTTCTCCATTACATTCATAATCTGATGTGTTCGAAGTCCACCGACAGCATACTCGATGACATCGACCTTTTGTGCGTCAGTCATTCTACGATGAGCCGATAAGTACGGAGTCAGGTCAGCAGGGACAAACAGATGGTTATGCTTGTCCACAAAATTCTTGACGAACCAGAGGCCACTGCTATCTTGTAGCTCAACCTGAAAAAGAGCGGGACACCCACACCGAGAAAGACCCCTCGGTGTTATTTTCCTTTCAGCTCTGTTAAAGTGCTTAAGGGCCCGCCATCCTTGTTTGCAGCACTTGTATGTCCTTCTGTATGCATTTTGTTTCGGACCCGGACCCCTGTACTTCAGATCATCCTTTCTAACACCAAACCCTTTTTTTCTCGCATAGCCTACATAGAACATGTAGGCTTCTTCCTCAGTCCTGAAAGTCTTCTTCACAATCTCTAAGTATTCCATACACTCATTCAGGTCTGAACCAGCCATGCCTTTATTATCAATTCCTTTACCTTGCATGTGTACATCATCCATGTCTATGCCATCCTTGCCTGCATCCTCATTATCCTTATCATCCATGCACATACCATCTGTCGTGGAATAGTCACTGCAGATGCCCTTGTGAAAGGACTTAGTCGTGGAGCCATCGCAACTAGGAAGCTTAAAGAGGTTAAGGCGGGACAAAGGACACGAGGGTTATACTGGTTCGGCCCCTTACGGTGAAGGTAAAAGCCTACTCCAGTTGAGGTGGAATTACTAGGGTTTCGATGACCAGGGAGCGAATCCGCTATGCCTGGCTACCGATTTGATGTTACCTCTCTTAAGCCGCCGGTGGGTCATCCCCTTATATACACGGGTTGACGCCTCGCGGCCTACAGAGTCCCGGCCGGCTTATAAACAGTATCCGGCTCGGTAACTAGTTAATCTTGCCTTACAACACAAGTCATGTCATTACGGCGGTTTATCACTACGGGCCTTAAGTCGCCTATGGGCTTTAGGCCCTTTATTGAACCGCCATCTTTAAGCTTGATATTGGGCTTCATATAATGATTTGTTATAGCGTAACCCGGCCCCTCCTGGGCGGGTTACACTAGTAGTTATATCCCCAACATTAGGCCCCAGATTGATTTGAACCGGTTCATGTCAATCTTCAATACTTTAAGAAAAACCTTCTGGCTTCTGTCTGTGCAAAGTTATAACCCGCCATGACGTCATCTTCTGGATTCATGATAACCCGCCATGATGTCATCTTCCATTAAATTCATTTTATTCTGTCATATCTCAACGGATCTTTATCTTAATGACCATCCCGAAAATCGAGGCGTCGGAGTAGCTGGATATCCATGTCTGGCCTCCTCATTTCTCGCGCCCTCTCTGTCAGTCTTTCCTTATAAATAAGCACGACCTTTAGGTCTTTCTTCATTCTCCCCCTTTCTGTCATCTTCTTCCTCTCGCGACTCCGCTGCTGCTCGAACTCCGCCGCCGCCGCCGCAGCAGAGCACCTCATCTTCGTCGATCTTGGCCGCTGCATCAACCTGAATCGACCAGAGAACGGCGGCGATCCTCCGCGGTAGATCTACAGCCGTAAGTCTTCACCTTCCCGCACTTCAGATCTGCATTTAGGGTTTTCAAGTTCTTCCATGTTCTTCATGGTTCAACACAGTTGATTCGTAGTTCCTCCACCGCGGCTTTATTTGATCCAAAAGTAGTATGGAACTCATGCGGTAGTTGCTTCGCATCCATTTTCAATACTAGCAGATCCCTTTTGCTTGTAAAAAGACCTCATTAGAGCTCACGAACTCATCTGTACTAGTTTTTAGGTCTAGAATATTTTCTTTTCTGAACCACCGTTTGATCCAAAATAGCAACTGCAACCTGTGAGACCTGTTTGTGCAATACTTAGGCAAAAAACTATATCCATTATCCATGGCGGCTCTTACCGCCGGCTTAACGAGGCAATGCTCAATGAATGATTCTGATCACTCATAGTGGATTTAAATAATTTAATTGCTACTGTTTCCCATGGTGGCTTAAACAATCTGACACAATTAGCCATATATCATTAGACCCCTTCGTAAGCCGCCATCTTGAATATGAATTGAAGTACTTTCTCCGGCTTAAATTTGAGCCGGAAATTTTTATTTTGTCATAGGCTTCCATCCTTCATGATGCCGTCCAAGGCTCCCAAAGCACCCATCACATGCAACTGGGTTAAATCCACCGTCACTGATAGCATCTTAGACGGTTTTGTGAAGAGTGGTCATCTGCCGAAGAAAGAGATCTTGTCTTATCGTGCTCCTGACCCGTCACAAGAAAAACCTCAACCCAGGGATGGGGAAGTTGTCATTTTTACTGATCACATGAGCCAGGGCTTTGCTCCACCCGGCTCAAAAAATTTCAGAGACGTCTTGCACTTTTTTGACCTGCGGCCTCAAGACATCGGACCCAATTCCATGTCAAACATCTGCAATTTCCAAGTATTCCGTGAGGTGTACCTTGGAGAAGAACCCAGCATACTACTCTTTAGAGAGTTAATTTATCTGAACCGTCAAAACGAATGTGCCCACGGGCCCAGTTTGGAACTTGGTGGGATCTCAATCCAGCGACGTAGAGACTGCCTCTTCCCTTATGCCGAGCCGCCGAGTCACCCTAAAGATTGGAACCAGACTTGGTTCTACTGTCAGGACACTTCTCCGGCTGATGAGAACCCCTTGCCCGGCTTTCGCGCCCTGCGCCTGGAGTCAACTCACCCTTTACCAGATAAATTATCTCTGGCTGAACGTCAAACACTTGCCCCCACCATCAACAAGATCAAAGCTCTTCTGGGGAACGGCCTAAACGGCATTGACTTGGTTCGGGTTTGGATTGCCTGGCGGGTGATTACCTTGAGCCGCCGCCTCGGCTTGATGTGCGATTACACAGGCCAGAAAAATGATCCTCTACGGCACAGTCCTGACGACTTACCTGAGGATATCGTTGATGACATGACCAAGTCTCTTCTGAATGAGAGCCTGGCAGATTGCGGGAAAGCGGCCTTAAGTCCTTTCTGCAAGGCTAACCCGGCTCCAGCGGTAAACCATTAACTTGAGCATCTTACTTTCCACTTTGACAATTTCATCTTTACTCAAAAACTCTTGCTATATTTTACAGGCTGGTGATAAATTCTGGAAGGTCAAGTATGACCATGAGGCTGCAAAGAAGGCCAGAAAAGCCAAGAAAGCCGCCAGAAAAGCCACTGCCCGTAAGAAGGGGAACAAACCTAGCGCCTCGGATATGTTTCATTTGGACGATACCTCCGAGTCAGAGGTAACTCTTGACTCTTTAGGCTCCTTCTTTAACCATCTTATTGACACTGATTATCAGCAGGAGGATACAGGAGCAAGTCATGCGGTAACTGAAGAGGTAACTATAATTTCCTCCGACTCCGAGCCTTTGCCGAGACAGAAAGTCCGAAGGGTAACCCGGAAAGTAAGATTTTCACATCCTTTAGCTTATCAAGATCCTCAATTTCTTTTGAAGCAACAGATTCACAAGAGTCGGAGGCGGACCCGGACCAGTAAAGATGCGGACCTCTCCTCCCGCTTACCCGATGCAACAAGAAAACGTCGGGCTGAGGTTATCTCTGATTTATATTCTTTGTATCCTTTGGCAGGTTTCACTCGTCAACCACTCAATTCTTCTGACTCAAACTATCAGGGAACTTCACCTTCCTCCGACGAATCAATGCAGTCCAGCATGCCGGCTTTCAAAACCGCTCCAGGGTAATGATAATCTGCTTATCTTACTCATGTTTTTTTGTACTAACCCTTTAATTTTCAGTGTACAAGTAATGCCCAGCAAGAGGACGAAGAAAAGTAAGCCGGCCGAAGAGCCAGTCTTTGCTGAACCGGAGCTCAGAGCGGCTGCTCCTGATACTTCCGCTCATGAGCCATCGCCTGAACCAGCCCATGACACTCCAACTCTCACCACTGATCCGCTCGTCGAACAAGCCATGGAAGGTTCTGAAGATCCGGAGAACCCTAGCCCGGCCAAGGCGGATGACCCGGACGTCGAAATCATCCGGACTGACTTCGTTGAACCGGGAAGACCCACCGTGCTGGCCAAGTGCTCCGCCAAAGAAGAACTTCTGGAATGTCGCAAAACCCGGCTGGATGTCACTGATTATGCTCATCTGAGTATTGGAGAAATCGTCTCTGGTTATGTAACCAAGTGCACAACAGTCGGGATCTGGAAGTTGATATGGTGAAACAAATACACCAAAAATCTGAGGTATAACTCTTGTTGCTTGTTCCTTAGTTATCCTTACTAGGCCAGCCCCCAAGTCTATTACTTATGATGAAATATGTTATAGACTTGTCATCAGCTTAATAATCACTGTAAGAAAACCGGCTTATCCGGTAGCACCCAAGGGCCGGCTTAGACAGCATAGTTGAACCGGTCTTCACCGTATTTTAACCAAGTACTTGAACAGCAATATGCATTAGCCCCCAAGTGCCAAGTATCTTTGCTTGCAAAGTGCTTGGGACTTTATCTCCATGAACCGCCACTGTAATTAGGGCTCTTTAGCATACATTAGCCCCCAAGTGCCAAGTATCTTTGCTTGCAAAGTGCTTGGGACTTAATGTTGCATTATGATAATCCTAACTGTAACTCGGAATTTATATAGGCCACCATTAAGCAATTTGAATCGGAGATCTCCGACTTGAAGAATCCCCTGAAAACTCAAGAAATTGAAACCCAAAAGGCAAATTCCAAGTTTGAAGTCAGTATATCTGCACAAGAGAAATTGAAAAAGAAGTTTGAGGCAGAAAGAAAGGCCTTGGCGGATGAAAAGACCGCTTTACTCAACCGGGCTGAACAAGCGGAGGGCACTCTTGCAGAAACAACCGCCGAGCTATCCGGCTTAAAACGCCATATATCTCAGATGGTCTCAGTAATCTTTGGTAAGTTATTCTGTAAGTGTTAGCTAGCTTGAATCTTTTTCAACAAACATCTCAATTGTCCTCAGCTCACCTGACCTTGTAATGCAGGCTCCAGGAGTGCCAATCTCAACCAGAACATGCTGACAAAACTGAAGGCCGTTTATACCCTGGTGGAACAACTCTACACCGGGTCACAACGTGCCTTAGCCGTCGTGGCTCTGTCAAATGAAGTTCCCACTCATCTGGCGGATGTGCTAAGGCGGCTTGCCATGCTACCTCAACGATTCCAGGAATTGAGACGAGCTTCTGCGAGAGCCGGAGCCATAGCTGCTTTAAGCCGGGCCAAGGCGTGGCTACCGGAGCTAGACCCGGCCGACATCACCCTTGGGTATCCCAGTTTGAAGGAGGACGGCACCCCATTTGACCAGAAGGATTTCGCCGCTTGCGTGAAGGACGTACGTCCTGTGGCCACTCTGATCAGTAATGATACGGATCTTAGCAAATACCAACCGGGTTATGACGCCGATAATCAGAGAATTCCAACACCACATTATGAGGCAATCAGTCTGATCCCTCCCCCTCGTAAGCATACTTTTGCCCCTGAAGTTGATCCGGCCGGGTTAATTGATGATGAAGCTGAATATGAAGCCTTGAGTGGCATTGACTGGAAATCATCAACTTTCCAGGACAGGGAAACAGCCGGAGGAGTGGAAAGGGATGAACCGGAAGCGTCAGCCCAACAACACCTTTGATTCCTCAGGCGGCTCATATTTATGTCTTGATAAAAAACAATGCTTCACTATTTGGACTCGGGGAGTCATGTAATAGAGTAGGAAAACACTTATTTTTGTCGTGCCATCGCGCACCTGTGTGGCGCTCAACACTGTTTAAGCCGCCATCTTATATTCCCTTGTTTTATGCTGATCCTCTTCTTCCTTATGTTTAAAGGGCTGCCTTTAACTATCCTGCATAGAGAACAAATTACAAGTCCCTTGGTGGCTTACCGCATAGAGGTTCATATATTTTACATATAACCCGGAGTCAAAATCATAAAAAGCCGGTTCTCAATTATATCTTTGAGACAACCACAACAACATACCTGTGACCCTTCGATTATACTTCCGGTTTATGTGACCCGAACAATGAGGGTGAGAACCCAACTCTGTAATACGATGTCTATTATATGCGGTCATCTTTATTGATCAAGGTTAAGCCGGTGGAATAGGAACCACCCTTGAACACTTTAGACATGATCAAAAGAACTTCAAATGGAATCCAAAAATTGTTTACAAGAAAAGACTTCAAAAAACTTGGTGGCTTCTGATTCGAATACGACCAGAAAACCATCCCAAAGGGGTTAAGCTAAGATTCGAATACGATCATATAGCCCCCAATGGCTTTGGCGTTGCCGATCAAGAGGGTACCGACAGCTATGTTCTCTTTGGTTCGAATACGACCTATGTTTGAACAGGAAGCCCCCAAATGACTTTGGGAGTTGTTTAACGACGCTGATTCGAATATGATCCACGTCGGTTCTCAAAGGGGGTTGAGCTATGGTTCAAATATGACCAAGAAACTCCCCAATGAGCTCGGCAGTGTGCCGATCAAAAGGGTATCGACAGCTATGTTCTCTTTGGTTCGAATACGACCTATGTTTGAACAGGAAGCCCCCTAGTGATCATAATTTTAGCGGCTAGATTCTAATACGATCGTAAGCCGGATCAGCCCCCAAGTGACCATGTGAGATCATAATGAAAATAACAATGACACATTTACCTTTGAGGGGAAAAAGGACAGAGGTCCTGCTTTATTATTTATCATAATATATACATTGTCACGGAAGTATGTACATTATGAGAGCCGGTGGCTCAAGTGTAATAAGGCCGAAGCTGAGCTATATTCCACGGCCGGCGGGTCTCCTCCTCCGACTTACGTGAATCTTTGTGCTCTCGAACATCGATGAAGTAGTATGACCCGTTGTGCAAGTTCTTGCTGACCACAAAGGGCCCTTCCCAAGGTGGGGATAACTTGTGTGCATCTGTTTGATCCTGGATGAGCCGGAGCACCAAGTCACCTTCCTGAAAGGTTCTGGACTTAACCCGACGGCTGTGATAGCGGTGCAGGTCTTGTTGGTAAATCGCCGAGTGAGCTGCTGCTATATCAAGCTGTTCATCCAACAAGTCAAGAGCATCCTGACGCGCTTGTTCATTGTCCGTCTCAACATAAGCCGCCACACGAGGCGAGTCATGACGGATGTCGCTAGGTAGAACCGCCTCGGCTCCATAAACCATGAAGAAAGGCGTATAACCGTAGACCTATTAGGAGTAGTATTGATGCTCCATATCACAGAGGGTAACTCCTCCACCCAACAACCCGGCGTCTGCTGCAAAGGAACCAAAAGCCGGGGCTTGATGCCTTTCAAGATTTCCTGATTGGCTCTCTCAGCTTGACCATTGGATTGGGGGTGAGCCACTGATGAAACATCAAGTCGAATATGCTCTCGTTGAAAAAATTCTTCCATGGCGCCTTTAGACAGATTGGTACCATTGTCAGTTATAATGTTGTGTGGAAAACCAAAGCGAAATATCACCTTTTTCATGAACTGAACCGCCGTGGCTGCATCACACTTACTAACTGGCTCTGCCTCAACCCACTTTGTGAAGTTGTCAACCGCCACCAAGAGGTGGGTCTTCTTATCCTTGGACCTTTTGAAAGGTCCAACCATATCAAGCCCCCAGACTGCAAACGGCCAAGTGATTGGAATCATCCTCAACTCTTGAGCCGGCACGTGAGCACGTCTTGAGAACTTCTGACAACCGTCACATTTACTGACTAAGTCCTCTGCATCAGCATGAGCCGTCAGCCAATAAAAACCGTGACGAAAAGCTTTGACCACAAGGGATTTTGAGCCGGCATGATGGCCACAATCCCCCTCGTGAATCTCTCATAAAATTTCTTGCCCTTCCTCAGGGGAAACACAACGCTGAAAAGCCCCAGTGACACTGCGATGATGCAACTCGCCATTGGCAATTATCATTGACTTAGACCGCCGGGTTATTTGTCTGGCCAAAATTTCATCCTCAGGCAATTCTCCCCGGGTCATGTAAGCCAAGTATGGCACTGTCCAATCTGGGATAACATGAAGAGCCGCCACCAACTGTGCTTCAGGGTCCGGAACAGCCAAGTCTTCCTCTGTAGGTAACTTGACAGAAGGGTTATGCAGAATATCCAAGAAAGTATTAGGCGGCACCGGCTTTCGCTGAGAGCCCAGCCGGCTTAAGGCATCAGCCGCCTCGTTCTTTCTGCGGTCAATGTGCTCTACTTGGTAACCCTGAAAATGTCCGGCAATGGCATCAACTTCACGGCGATAAGCCGCCATGAGGGGGTCCTTGGAATCCCACTTGCCTGATACTTGTTGGGCCACCAAATCTGAGTCGCCAAAGCACCTTACCCGGCTTAAGCTCATCTCCTTAGCCATCCGAAGACCATGGAGCAAGGCCTCGTACTCAGCTGCATTGTTAGTACAGGGAAACATCAACCGTAGTACATAACAAAATTTGTCACCTCGAGGGGAAGCTAACACGACTCCAGCCCCCGAGCCCTCCAATTGCCTGGACCCGTCGAAGTGAATAGTCCAGTATGTGTTATCCGGTTTCTCTTCAGGCATCTGCAGCTCTGTCCAATCGTTGATGAAATCTACCAATGCTTGTGATTTGATAGCCGTGCGTGGCACATACTTTAGACCATGAGGCCCAAGTTCAATGGCCCACTTAGCGACTCTTCCTGTGGCTTCTCTGTTTTGGATGATATCTCCTAAAGGAGCAGAACTAACCACAGTGATAGGGTGGCCCTGGAAATATTGCTTAAGCTTCCGGCTTGCCATGAATACCCCATAAACAAGCTTCTGCCAATGTGGATACCGTTGCTTGGACTCAATAAGTACTTCGCTGACGTAGTAAACCGGCCGCTGAACCGGATGTTCCTTACCCGCCTCCTTGCGCTCCACCACGATGGCCACACTGACGGCTCGTGTGTTAGCGGCTACATACAATAATAAGGGCTCCTTATCAACAGGAGCAGCAAGAACTGGCGGTTCAGCTAACTGTCTTTTCAAATCCTCAAAGGCGGTGTTGGCAGCATCACTCCAGACAAAGTCATCTGTTTTCTTCATCATCTGATACAGCGGTATGGCCTTTTCACCCAACCGGCTTATAAATCGACTTAAAGCAGCGATCCGACCCGCCAGACGCTGGACGTCATTTATACACGCCGGCTTAGCCAGAGAGGTGATTGCCTTGATCTTCTCCGGGTTAGCTTCAATGCCTCTATGAGAAACCAGAAAACCCAAGAGCTTGCCTGCAGGAACACCAAAAACACACTTGGCCGGGTTAAGCATCATCTTGTAGACCCGGAGATTACCAAAGGTCTCCCTCAGATCGTCTATCAAGGTCTCCTTCTCTCTGGATTTTACCACAATATCATCCACATAGGCATGAACGTTGCGCCCAATCTGATTATGAAGACAATTCTGTACGCACCGCTGGTAAGTCGCCTGGGCGCTCTTGAGCCCAAAAGGCATAGACACATAACAGAAGGCTCCAAAAGGGGTAATGAACGCCGTCTTCTCTTGGTCCTTAACTGCCATTTTGATCTGATGGTATCCAGAGTAAGCATCCAAAAAACTCAAACGCTCACAACCCGCCGTAGCATCAATAATTTGATCAATACGGGGGAGAGCAAAAGGATCAGCCGGACAAGCCTTGTTTAAATCCGTATAATCCACACACATACGCCAGGTGCCGTTCTTCTTGAGCACGAGCACCGGGTTAGCTAGCCATTCTGGATGAAAGACTTCAACGATGAACCCGGCCGCCAAGAGCCGGGCTACTTCCTCACCAATGGCTTTCCGCCTCTCCTCATTAAACCGCCGGAGAAATTGCTTGATTGGCTTAAATTTTGGATCAATATTAAGAGTGTGCTCAGCGAGTTCTCTCGGTACACCCGGCATGTCAGAAGGTTTCCATGCAAAGATGTCCCGGTTCTCACGGATGAACTCGATGAGCGCGCTTTCCTATTTAGGATCCAGATTGGCACTGATGCTGAACTGCTTAGATGAGTCGCCTGGCACAAAGTCAATAAGCTTAGTCTCATCGGCCGACTTAAATTTCATTACCGGCTCATGCTCCGTGGTCGGCTTTTTCAAAGACGTCATATCTGCCGGGTCAACATTATCCTTGTAAAACTTTAATTCCTCTGTCGCACAAACAGATTCAGCGTAAGCAGCGTCACCTTCCTCGCACTCCAAGGCTATCTTTCGGCTGCCATGAACCGTAATGGTCCCATTGTGACCCGGCATCTTGAGCTGCAAATATACGTAACACGGCCGTGCCATGAACTTGGCGTAAGCCGGCCGCCCAAATAAAGCATGGTACGGGCTTCTGATTTTGACCACCTCAAAAGTCAGTTTTTCCGCCCTGTAGTTGTACTCATCTCCAAAGGCTACTTCCAGCTCGATCTTACCAACTGGATACGCCGACTTACCGGGCACCACACCATGGAAAACAGTATTGGACTGGTTGAGGCTTTTATCAGTTAATCCCATACGACGGAAGGTCTCATAATAGAGGATGTTGATGCTACTACCTCCGTCCATGAGTACCTTAGTGAATTTATACCCACCAACTGAGGAGCCACCACCAAGGCCAGGTGACCCGGATTATCAACCCGGGGAGGGTGATCTTCCCTACTCCATACAATCGGCTGCTCAGACCATCGCAAGTAACGTGGAACTGCCGGCTCAACAGCGTTCACAGCCCTCTTATGAAGCTTCTGGTCTCGCTTGCACAAACTGGTAGTAAACACATGATACTGTCCACTGTTGAGCTGCTTTGGATGGGTCTGGTATCCCCCCTGCTGCTGCTGCTGATTACCCTGGCCAGATTGCTGGTTAAAACCACCTTGATTACCTTGAGAATTCTGAAAATTGGAATTTGAACCGCCGCCCGGGCCATGAAAGCCGCCGCCACCTGAGCCGCCGCCCTGCCCATTGTTACCGTTGAACATGTTGGAATTCTTGAAAGCTTTCATGATCGCGCAGTCTTTCCATAGATGAGTGGCCGGCTTCTCCCTAGAGCCATGCCTTGGGCAGGGCTCATTTAACAACTGCTCAAGCGTCGGGCCTGACCCGCCAGACCGGGGAGGCGGTCTCCCCTTACGTCGGTGATTGTTACCCTGCGTGTTGGTGTTGGCCACAAACTCCATACCATCATCAGCCTTACGCTTATTACCTCCTTGACTCGCCGGGTTATGCTGAGGGCCCTTGCCGTTGCCATTCTTCTTTCCCTTCCCTGTCTTTTCCTCATCAGACGCGGGATCCTTGGTACTATCAGAGTCGGCGTACTTGACCAGAGCCGCCATCAGCGTACCCATATCGTTGCAATCGCGCTTGAGCCGCCCAAGCTTCATCTTCAGGGGCGCAAAACGACAATTTTGCTCCAACATTAAGACCGCAGAGCCGGCATCCATCTTATCAGACGAATGTATTATTTCCTTGACCCGGCGTACCCAATGGGTTGTAGACTCGCCTTCTTGCTGCTTGCAGTTAGTCAAATCCACAATTGACATAGATTGCCTACATGTATCTTTGAAGTTTTGGATGAACCGGGCTTTCAGCTCTGCCCATGACCCGATGGAATTAGGTGGCAGTCCCTTCAACCAAGTGCGGGCAGTCCCATCCAACATCATGGTGAAGTATTTGGCCATCGCCGCTTCGCTGACCTCCAGCAACTCCATAGCCATCTCGTAGCTTTCAATCCATGCTCCGGGCTGTAAATCAGCCGTGTAATTAGGTACCTTCCTAGGTCCTTTGAAATCTTTGGGCAGACGTT
This sequence comes from Triticum aestivum, assembly GCF_018294505.1. Lineage (NCBI taxonomy): Eukaryota > Viridiplantae > Streptophyta > Magnoliopsida > Poales > Poaceae > Triticum > Triticum aestivum. The sequence goes on along the minus strand of NC_057814.1, from coordinate 167,570,392 downwards.
CGTTACGGAGAGCCGGCACCAGACAAGGGACACCTCCGGTCCTCGTAGCTATGCCTGCCTCGATAGAAGCCGTCGGATAAACCGGGAAGGGCTGGTAAGCTGTCAGCTGAGCCGCCTGCTCCGCCTCTTGACGTGCTCTGTCTTGGTCTACCGCGTTAAAGGCTCCATTATGCGCCGGGCCATGGCCAGCTGGCAAGTCACGGCACCGGACGTTGCTTGAGCCGGCCGCTGAAACCATGTGTCTGCTATAACTTGGGCTCCGGCTTGGACGAGGGGTTGAATGAATCCTGTCCCGGCTATATGAATATGCCTCCTGTTGTGCCAAAGCCGTCTGAAGAAGTTCTCTGACCCTGCGGGTTTCGACCGCCGTTGGAGAGTCACCCTCGACTGGGAGAGCCGCCAGTCGCGCCGCTGCAGCGATCATGTTTTCCAACGGATTAGAATAATGACCCGGTGGTATTGGCACGTATTGAGGTGGGGCAGTATTCACACGGGGAGGCCCCATCACTTGCGGCTGAACCGGCGTTCCAGCCCCGGGTGCCGTGATTTCTGGCGGGTTACTAGGCCCTGCACCGGGCGTGTTGAAGAGGTTTCGAGGATCATAAACCGGAGGGAGCCGAGATTGAGCCTTCTGATGCCTCCTTCTCATGACCTCATTGGATGCGTTCTGATCCATCGTGAGCCGGAAAGACTGCGCCTGAATCAGCTGAGTCTGGGCGTCCAGAGCCGCCCGTTCTGCAGCCATCCTGATTCCTTCCGCTGCCAGATCTTCCTTGGCTCGTGCTATATCCAGCTTTAACTGTGCCACCTCTGCATCATGTTGAGCTTGATCCGCTGGGACGACCGTGGCGGTTAACAGGGCAGTCATCTTATCCGTGAGATCCATCAGCACCTGAGCCGGCGAGTGCACAGGGCCTCCTGCCCCAGCGGCGGAGTTTTGAACAGGTTGCGTGCCGGCCATGAAGATTCCAACCCGGCTTGGCGGCTCAAAAGGGTCCGGAATACTGTCGCCATCGGAACAACCCCCGAGCCTGCCGTCTCGAAGTTGATACAACGAGTCCGTCTCACCTGTGGATGATTCATCATCAGAGCAGATGGCCGTCTCATCGCTAGATCTAGATCCTTCAGAGAGTCCTCCGTGGATGCATCCCACGAAAGCACGCTTCAAGGCGGGCAGAGTCCGGGCGGGTCTCGCACGCTGAGCCGTCTCGATGAGGTCGGTGCAGATGTCCGGCTCAGGGCCCGGCTCGCCGATCTTGCCAATGAAAACGTGGATTCCGCCGAAGGGGACCCGGTACCCGTACTCGATTGAGCCGGCGTCGGGGCCCCAGCCTGCGTCGTCGATGTAGAGCTTGCCGCGACGACTCTTGGTCATCCGGCCCACAGCGTATCCCTTGAGCCCTTCGAAGCTGCCCTTCAAGAACTCAAATCCACCGTGCGCTGGCCCCACGGTGGGCGCCAACTGTCGTGGAATAGTCACGGCAGATGCCCTTGTGAAAGGACTTAGTCGTGGAGCCATCGCAACTAGGAAGCTTAAAGGGGTTAAAGCGGGACAAAGGACACGAGGGTTATATTGGTTCGGCCCCTTACGGTGAAGGTAAAAGCCTACTCTAGTTGAGGTGGAATTACTAGGGTTTCGATGACCAGGGAGCGAATCCTCTATGCCTGGCTACCGATTTGATGTTACCTCTCTTAAGCCACCGGCGGGTCATCCCCTTATATACACAGGTTGACGCCCCGCGGCCTACAGAGTCCCAGCCGACTTATAAACAGTATCCGGCTCGGTAACTAGTTAATCTTGCCTTACAACACAAGTCATGTCATTACGGCGGTTTATCACTACGGGCCTTAAGTCGCCTACGGGCTTTAGGCCCTTTATTGAACCGCCATCTTCAAGCTTGATATTGGGCTTCATATAATGAATTGTTATAGCGTAACCCGGCCCCTCCTGGGCGGGTTACACCAGTAGTTATATCCCCAACACCATCCATTCCTTTGGGGTCCATGGCTACGAAATCATTGTCCTTATCATCCATGCCTTTGCCTTCGTTGCCTCTATGACCCATGTCCTTGTCATCCTTGCCTGTATCACCCAAGTATTTGCCATCGTTGCCTTTATCATCCATGTCGTTATGCTGCCAGCGAAAACAGATAGTCAATGTTACGGATGGATAGCATACGTTACCGAAATTATGCACTATTCTCCTTAAATAATTGATTTAATTTTTCATATCGGATTCATGTACCTAACTCAGTCCTTCAAAAGCTGTAAGTAAATATGCCTTGACTAAATCCAGAAATTTGTAATTGATTGTACTAGCTCTAACTGATGATCTCCTAACTAAATCCAAAGTCCACGAGTCCTTCAAATGCCTTGATAGATCCACCCTGATAGATCAATTATCTCCAAACTCCATTCAAAATTATCTCCTAACTAAATCCAAATTATCTCCTAACAAAATCCAAAAGTATCTCCTAACTAAATCCAACTTATCTCCTAACTAAATCCAAAATAAGTCCAAACTCCATACAAAATAATTATCTCCTAACTAAATCCAAAATATCTCGAAACTCAATTCAAAAGTATCTCCTAACTAAATCCAAAATAACTTTCTTTGAATCCAAATCTGCTGACAACTTTCTTATGCCACATAACCCTAACTAAGTCCTTCAATATGTCCTAGCTACATCCGACTTACACTTCCTTTCAATCGTAATCTCGTCACGACTTTCTGAAAACATAAACCCTAATCCTCACATGACATATCCTAAACCCTAACCAAATCCGATCGAAATCTAGTCACAACTTTTTGAAACGATAAACCCTAAACCTCACATGACATATCCTAAACCGAATCAAATCCGACCCCTATTGGTGCTATATGCAGAAGGGACCAGAAAAGATTTGAGATGGCTAGGCACTTACAGCGAAGATCCGACGTGAAAAAGTTTATGGACGTCGATGAGGATGATGTGGCCTCTCGGGTAGGGGAAGGTGGCGTCCGCTCGGGGAAGGAGTGGATTAGTGGCTCGTCGGAAGATCTGGCGCCGCGACCCGAGTGGGGTGACTTGCGATGGAGGGGGAAGGGGGGAGTAGGAGCAGGAGGGGTAGACACGGCGGGTGCGATCGGCGGTGATCGAGGGCGCCGGAGGCGATCGAGGGGGCCCGAGGTTAGGGCTCGAGAGGAGGAGAGAGAACGAACCGCTCGAACCGAAATTCAAAAGAGTACGCACGATGATGGGACCTCTATAATGAAGTGCTTTATTAATGCAATTAATTTAATTAAAAAATTTAGGACGAGAATACCCCTGGACCTAATTGGGCCGATTAAAGGTACAAAAAAATTTAGGTCGAAAATAACCTTGGGCTCAAAAACGCCCAGTTATTGTTATCCGTTAGATCGCCCATATAATACACGTGCTCTAGTGTATTATAATGCACCGTAAAATTTCCGAATTTATATTTAAAAATATCAACACCTACAATACTAAATTTCATAATGAAACTAGTAACAATATTGATTTGGTGATGTGAATGTTGATATTTTTTTCTATAAGTTTGGTCAAAATAGAGATACTTTGACTTCGGACAAAACTTATATGCGGACTAAAATTGGCCCGAGGAAGTATATTTTCCAAATTATACCAAATCTGTGCATCCCGACTAGTTCAACATAAAATTAACTATGTTAGGCCTTGAGAAAAATAGTATCATGTCTGCCTAAAAGATTCCGCGGATAGGTCATAGCGGTGGCAGAAAAGATAGACATTGTTTATTTAGACTCTCTCAGGTTTAATTTCTTATTTCATAGTGTGAGATGTTTTTTGTTTTAAATGTAAGTGCAGAGCGTGCTTTTTGTGATGAAGAAGTCAACAACACAAGTGAAATCTAGCTCCCAAAGTTACACAATGTGTCGGATCCAGATGAAAAAAGGGAATTCTATCAACCAAAATGGGAAATATCAAGAGACGGTGCCAAAAAGGGGAATTATGGTGTCAAAACTCGGAGCGGAGGGAAATGCCAATATGGGACACTATATCAGATATAAGACTATTTAAAGTGGAGTTACTAAGAGAACCAAAGTGTTGCCGTCGTCGAAGAGATGAGGAAGACATCACCACGAACAAAAATGAATTAATAAAGAATTGGCGGATTCCAGCCCCTCTCAACCCTTCTTCGACCGAGCACATCGACGGAGGAGGAGGAGAAGGAAAAGAGAAGAGAGGATACCTTGGAAAGGCTGGAAAGGGCACATGAGCACATAGCCGTGAGGAGAGAAATAGGAGCCTGAGCACGCGCGTTTTTGAAGTAGAACATTATATTTTTACGTTAAAAGTGGTCATTGGCGCGTCTAATTTTTTTCTTTGTCATGTATAGGAAATACACCCATGGTGTGTTCTGTGTGTGGCGGCAAGAGGGTGAGGCATGCATTGTGTGTATTGTACTCAGGTACAAAAGGCTTAGAAAGATGTTTAGTGGGTTTAACTCAAGAAGATGTTCACATGCCAAATACTCCCTTCTTAAACTAATATAAAACCTTTTAGATCACTAAAATACATCTTTCACCATAAAAGTGATGTATTTTACTTTTTTAAGGGCAGTAATCCTACACTCATCGGGAAACAACAGATGTCTTAGGCTAGTCATAGTGGGAGTAACTTAGATAGTAACATAGCACACTTCAAGGAAATTTTGCTTATGTGACATGTAGTTAATGAGGAGAGAGGTGTTTAGAGCTATAACATAACGCTTCCCAAGAAAGAATGAGTCTACAAACTAATAAATGAAGACATCTATGACACTACTACTATGTTATTTTTGCACTATAGAGATACACTAGTATAAGTTACTCCTCACTATGACCAGCCTTACGGATGACCTCCCCCCCCCCCCCCTCTCCTGCTCTGAACTTCAAGAGGATGGGGCCCTTCCACCCCCTAATCGCAAATCAAATTATGTCACCTGTGCCCGTCCGTGAAAACTGTAAAAATCTGTCCGTGAGTCTACCAGCACTCTTTTAAGCGTGTTCTTGTGAAGGGTTTGTGCTATACTGTGAGAGGATTTGTGCTATTTAATTTTATGTGCCTTTTTATTATTTCTCACAGTGTATTTTCATAGATTTTCCAAGTTTATGCAGAGCAAAGCAACAAAAGAAAGAAGTATAAAAAGCTAGGCTAGGCTAATACTAGTATATGTGACATTTGACCTTGTCGGGGAAAAAAAGGTGAGGCAAACCCCCTAAAAATCCTCTGGAAATACACGCACCACAAACTCAGGAATATCTCGGCGCTCGTCTGAGCTGGGAAACACGCACGTCGATCGACGCGGCTGATCCGAGCCAACGGGCGACGGCTCCGCTCCCCGCCCGGCGTGACACGTCGGGCGATCGATCGATCGATCACGTCCCGCGCACGCCAGCGGGCCAGCTAGCTCCCACGACGGCGGGGCAAAGATCTCGCACGATCCATGGCCGGGGCCGGGCCTCCACCGAAAGGCGGAGGTGTTCCGCGCGCGAACCGACCCCTGGCGCGCGCTCCCGGGCACTCCATCCATCCATCTGCGGAGGAGCGCGACGTGTTGACCCCGTCCGGCCGCGCGAGCCCCTGTGGTCGGGGGCACGAGCCTGGGTGGTTGCGGGGAATGTGAGGATAGATAGCCGGACGGCGACCGGGGCGCTTTTCAGCGCGTGCACCTGGCAGGCTGCCAATCGACGGCGCTGGATTCTGTCGAGCGGGATGGGAATGTTCCGGATCGGAGTGTTGGTAGGGGCGAGGGCGACGCGGGCGTCGTTGTGCGATGAATGGTGCGTTGATGTTGCGTTTTAAACCATGGTGGTTGCATGGTCAGATCGCGTGGGGTCGGGAAGTAAACGCACGGCACGGAAATGGTGGATGATTAGGGTGATGAGTACGGATCCCTGTGGCCTGGTCAAACGGGTTGAGTGTATACGATTACGAACACAGCAGCGGCAGCAGCGTGATGTCAGAAACAAACAAGCCGGGGAGGTGGCAACACCGAACAGCGGGTTATTCTGTTTAACCAAATCGTACGGTGCCCGCACTCCTCGCTCACACCAAGCACGCGGTGGGGGTTTTCGGATGCGCCGCAGGGTTCCGAGGAGGAAGCGGAGAACTTGTGTCCCGGGTCAGCGTCACGTAAGAACTGCCGCTGTTTTCTCGTCCCTGGTGGCTTGGTACTCTTTTTTTTTTGCGATTTTTTTTTCAATCTATTCATCTTCAATCATGGCAACATAACGAATACCAGAAATAAAAATTAATTCCAGATCCGTAGACCACCTAGCGACGACTACAAGCACTGAAGCGAGCCGAAAACGCGCCGCCGTCATCACCCGTCCATCGCCGGAGTCGGGCACAACCTGTTGTAGTAGACAGTCAGAAAGTCGCCGTGCTAAGGCCCCATAGGACGAGCGCACCAGAACAGCCGCCGCCGATGAAGAATAACGTAGGCTGGAAGGATTCAACCCAAAGACACACGAATGTAGACGAACAACGACAAGATCCGAGCAAATCCACCAAAGATAGATCCACCGGAGACACAACTTCACACGCCCACCAACGATGCTAGACGCATGGCCGGGACGGGGGCTAGGCGGGGAGACCTTTATTCCATCTTCAGGGAGCCGCCGCCGTCTCACCTTCCTGAGCAGGACACAAACCCTAACAAGACAGGAAAAAACAACTAAAAACGAAGCCCTCCCACCGGCCCTTTCCAAGATCCACCACGCCTCCATGGCCCTAGGGCCACCGGAGAGGAGGCGGACCTAAGGTGGCGCCAGCGAGAGGCAGGAACCCTATCTATCTTTCTTGGAGGAGGAGGAGCAACTTTTTTGTCGGCTTGGTACTCTTCAACTGGTCAAGTGGCAGACCTGGAGGAGGGAGAGAATATAAGAATTGTCCTCTGTAGTAGCTCGGTCAAATAACGGCTCTGCTTCTTTCTTTCTTTTTTGAGGGGTGATAACGGCTTTGCTTGTCGAAGTTTTTTTTTTGAAACAAAAGCAAAAGATTTGCCTTATTCATTAATTAAGGAAAAAAGAGTTTAAAGTACATCACAATGGCTCCACATCATAGCCCAACAGGGATAGAACATATATCACGGATTACTCTCGTGGCATGACGTTGCTCAGGTGTCTAGCTCCCGCCGTGATCCAAAGGCCTTGTCTTGTATGAGCTTGAGAATGTAGAAAATGGGTGTGGACTTCTTTCTAAAGACTCGAGCATTTCTTTCGTTCCAAATAACCCAAGACATATGCATCGTTAGGGATGCCATGGCTTTCCGGTTTGCAGTGTTGGCTTTCGGCATATTGGTCCACCAAATCTTCGTATTGTGCTCTGCTTGTTGAAGGTAAATAACATGTAATGCGTGTGGAGCCATGAACACCATGCTGCGAAAAGTACTACTTCAGGTGGGTCGGGCCATCCGCTTTCGATTGCCACAGGATATACGAGCCTCCCAGGTAGCGAGTGAGCGAGCACATGTAAAAAGTATGGTTTTGGAAGAAAAAAAATCATAAATTCAAAAAATGTTCAGAATTTGCAAAAAAAAATCGCAAATAAGAAAGATATTCACAATTTTAAAATCTTCATGAATGTAAAAATATTCGTGAATTTTAAAAACGTTCAAAAATGATTCGCGAGTCTTGATTTTTTCATGAATTTGGAAAATCTTCACAACTTAAAAAGCTCATGAAATTCACAAATTGTTTGTGAATTCAAAAATTTCACGAATTTGAAAGATGTTTATGATTGCAAAAAAGGCATGAATTTGAAAAATGTTCATGAAAGTGTGTGTGACTTTAAAAAAAATACGTGATCTTTTTTCATGAATTAAATAAATGTTCATGAAATTCAGAAATTGTTTATGAATTCTAAAATGTTCATGAATTTAAAAATACATGTCATTGTAGAAAACATTAAAAAAATTAAAACATTCGATAGTTTGAAGAAAAGATGGTGAATTCAAACAATGGTTTCGCAATTCAAAAACATAATGTCGAAATTAGAAAATATACATGAATTTAGAAAATTCATGAATTTAAATAATGTTCATGAATTGAAATAAAAGTGGAAATTCAAAAAAGCCTCTGAAATTAAAAAAAGCATTTGAAAAATAAAACTAAATAGAAAAATAACAACATAGAAAAGAAAAAGGAAAATAGGAAATAATGAATAGGCAACAAAAACGGAAAGAAAACTGGAAAACCCGATTAGAAACAGAACAACGAAATACGAGAAGAAAAAACAGCAAAAAAACATATCGAAGGTTATCTAAACCGTATGGAACCTTCCTGGAACTGTTCCGTGCAAAATCGCTATGAATGCCTTAAATTGGTCGGCCCACCTTCCTTTGCTAGCGAGTGATCACATGATATGTATCGCTATAAATGATAGATATCATTAGCGCGAAATAGGCCAAGGCAAGAAATTGATCTAGTAGGCCTATGATAGTTCAAATCCAATCCAGAGGCCACTCGTGTGGAGGCGCTCCATGAAGCCCACTCTGCTGGACCGTTAGCGTGACACTAGTGCAGAAAACCCTAGTGCTAGTGTTGCAAAAAAGGCCTTGCTGGCGTGGGAGCCCAACGCCACCAATATAGCGCTAGTGCTAGAAAATAGTGGTGCATTGGTGTCCACCTCAGCAATATTTGTGTGCTAATGGCGTGTCACGTGGCCAACGCCAACATTAAGTATATGTTAGCCTTGACATTCCATGTTGGTGCCACGCCACCAGTTAGATTTTTTGTGTATAAAAAAATATGGAGTTGGGTAATCCATCAACTAATTTAACATACTACTTCATCAACTATCATAGAAGTTCAACAGTTAAGACTACACCAGCTTAACATAATAGAAGTTTAACAGTTAACACTACACCAACTTAACTAATTTAGGGTACTACATCAACTTAACAAACTTAAGAGCTAGGATAGTTTGGATAGTCCATCACTCATGATCAAGGATTGCCTCTGTCGAATCTTGTGCATATTGTCTTGTCCCTCTTTGAGAAAATGAGCTTTCGCCATTTTGAGCTCATTTCTCTCGGCCCTGAGGAGCTTTCCCTCCTGGATCAGCTGATCCCTCAGCTCCTTCAGCCCAAGGTTCTGATCGACGAGATCAACCTTCTCGTCAATTAGGAGATCTATCTCTTGCTGTGGCGTGGCATTCACCTCCTTCAGGGCCTTGATGGCTCTTTCACGAGAATCCATAAGCCGACGGTTGATCGTGTCCACATCATAGACCTTTTCTTCAACGAGTGTTGGAATCAGTATGTATCCCTACCAAGTCCAATGTTTGAAATCGTTAGATATGCAAGTGTTTGCAATCATCATGAATCGTTAGATATCCATGTGTTTGCAATGATCATGGATGTGTTTCGAATCTTACTCGATTGCTACTTGCGTCGGCTTCGTCGGCATACACCGAGAAGTTACAATAACACCAGTAGTGATTGTTGAATGAATTCATCGGCGCAAACTACAAAATAATAACAAGTCAGTGTCAAAATAATAAGTAGAGAGTATGAACCAGAACTAGAGTAACTAGATCATGGCAATGTACCGAAGACAATTTGATAGTTGACACTAGTCAATAGAAGTAGAGAGTACAAACTAGAACTAGAGTATGAACTAGAACTGGAGTAACTGGATCATGGTGTAACGAAGATAATTTCATAGTTGACACTAGTTATTAGAACCAGAGAGTATGAACTAGAACTAGTCAATGGCAAAGCTTACATTTTGGCACTGTCAAAGCTTTGGAGCTATCAAATTAAGTTGTGAACCCTAGCTAATCTCCTACAAGCTTTAGAGTTGTTAAACATTTGGAAAACGTTTGAAATCAACCAGATGATAATAGAGAAAGATAAACCCCCTCCACCCCCGCGTTGTTAGACACGTGCCCTGGGGCCCATCCACCGCTTTCCACCAGCCGCGACCTAATAACCCACAAGTATAGGGGATCGCAACAGTTTTCGAGGGTAGAGTATTCAACCCAAATTTATTGATCGACACAAGGGGAGCCAAAGAATATTCTCAAGTATTAGCAGTTGAGTTGTCAATTCAACCACACCTGAAAGACTTAATATCTACAGCAAAATATTTAGTAGCAAAGTAGTATGGAAGTAGCGGTAACAGTGGTAAAAGTAATAGTAGCAGTTTTGTAGCAATCGTAACAGTGGTAACGGAAAAGTAACTTAGCAAAGATCAATATGAAACGAGCTCGTAGGCAATGGATCAATGATGGATAATTATGTCGAATGGAATCCATCATGCAACGGTTATAACATAGGGTGACACAGAACTAGCTCCAATTCATCAATATAATGTAGGCATGTATTCCGAATATAGTCATACGTGCTTATGGAAAATAACTTGCATGGCATCTTTTGTCCTACCCTCCCGTGGCGGCAGGGTCCTAGTGGAAACTAAGGGATATTAAGGCCTCCTTTTAATAGAGTACCGAACCAAAGCATTAACACTTAGTGAATACATGAACTCCTCAAACTACGGTCATCACCGGGAAGTGACCCGACTATTGTCACTCCGAGGTTGCCGGATCATAACATGTAGTAGGTGACTATAACTTGCAAGATAGGATCAAGAATACAAATATATTCATGAAAACATAATAGGTTCAGATCTGAAATCATGGCACTCGGGCCCTAGTGACAAGCATTAAGCATCAATCTTAGAACATAGTGGATACTAGGGATCAAACCCTAACAAAACTAACTCCATTATATGGTATACCTCATCCAACCCATCACCTTCCAGCAAGCCTACGATGGGATTACTCACGCACGGTGGTGAGCATCATGAAATTGGTGATGGAGGATGGTTCATGATGACGATGGCGACGATTTCCCCTCTCCGGAGCCCAAAACGGACTCCAGATCTGCCTTCCCGGGGAAGAACAGGGCTTGGCGGCAGCTCTGTATCGTAAAACGCGATGAATCCTTCTCTCTGATTTTTTCCTCCCCAAACGTGAATATATGGAGTTGGAGTTGAGGTCGGTGGAGGTCCATGGGGGCCACAAGGACAGAGGGCGCGCCCCCACCCTTGTGGACAGGGTGTGGGCCCCCTTCGGTTGATTCTTTCACCAATATTTTTTATTTATTCCAAAACTGATCTCCGTGAAGTTTCAGGTCATTCCAAGAACTTTTATTTCTGCACAAAAATAACACCATGGCAATTCTGCTAAAAACAGCGTCGGTCCGGGTTAGTTCCATTCAAATCATGCAAGTTAGAGTCCAAAACAAGGGCAACAGAGTTTGGAAAAGTAGATACGATGGAGACGTATCACGACCTTATCTCTTCTTGCTCTCTCTTCGCCACACGTTATTCCCCACTCCTTCTTTTCCCTCTCCCCGTCTCTGTTCGTCAGAGATGCTCCCATGGCGACATAACAACAGCAACTCCATGGAGGCAAACCAGGAGGAGCCACGACGCACTACCTGCTGCATCTTGCCGCTTACTGAAGGGCCGTGAAGCCCCGCGCGCCACCAGCTGCGGTGCTGCAACCCCATGTAGGCGACACAACACGCAAGGGAGAGGTGGCTGCTCACCGGCGAATCCCGGTGCTTGCGATTCTCCTGCTCGCCGGCGAATCTCAGTGCTTGCGTTGTAGCTACTCATGGTGACTCCCGACACTGCAAGCCGGATGTGAGCGCCATGGTGCAGGGGGTCAATTGGCGCTATGATGCAATGCTCTTCAGCTGCTCCTGATGCGGCAAGCCGGATGGGGGTGCGGCGGGTGCAGGGTAATTGTTGCTGCGATGCAGCGCTCATTAGTGGCTGCCAGGGCTGCATTATAGCTTCGCCGGAGTTGCAGTGTGCTACCTCTTGAGCACTGCGTTGGTTTTCCCTTGAAGAGGAAAGGGTGATGCGGTAAAGTAGCGTAAGTATTTCCCTCAGTTTTTGAGAACCAAGGTATCAATCCAGTAGGAGACCACGCTCAAGTCCCACGCACCTACACAAACAAATAAGAACCTCGCAACCAACGCGATAAAGGGGTTGTCAACCCCTTCACGGTCACTTACGAGAGTGAGATCTGATAGATATGATAAGATAATATTTTTGGTACTTTTATGATAAAGAGTAAAAAGTAAAGAAAGCAAAATAAACGGCGCCAGAAATAGCTTGTTGACGGGAGATTAATATGATGGAAAATAGACCCGAGGGCCATAGGTTTCACTAGTGGCTTCTCTCAAGAGAATAAGTATTACGGTGGGTAAACGAATTACTGTTGAGCAATTGATAGAACTGAGCATAGTTATGAGAATATCTAGCTATGATCATGTATATAGGCATCACGTCCGTGACAAGTAGACCGACTCCTGCCTGCATCTACTACTATTACTCCACACATCGACCGCTATCCAGCATGCATCTAGAGTATTAAGTTCATAAGAACGGAGTAACGCTTTAAGCAAGATGACATGATGTAGAGGGATAAACTCATGCAATATGATATAAACCCCATCTCTTTATCCTCGATGGCAACAATACAATACGTGTCGTTTCCCCTACTGTCACTGGGATCGAGCACCGCAAGATTGAACCCAAAGCTAAGCACTTCTCCCATTGCAAGAAAGATCAATCTAGTAGACCAAACCAAACTGATAATTCGAAGAGACTTGCAAAGATAACCAATCATACATAAAAGAATTCAGAGGAGATTCAAATATTGTTCATAGATAATCTTGATCATAAACCTATAATTCATCGGATCTCGACAAACACACCGCAAAAAAGAGTTACATCGAATAGATCTCTAAGAGAATCGAGGAGAACTTTGTATTGAGATCCAAAGAGAGAGAAGAAGCCATCTAGCTAATAACTATGGACCCGAAGGTCTGAGGTAAACTACTCACACATCATCGGAGAGGCCATGGTGTTGATGTAGAAGCCCTCCGTGATCAATGCCCCCTCCGGCGGAGCGCCGGAAAAGGCCCCAAGATGGGATCTCACGGGTACAGAGAGTTGCGGCGGTGGAAATAGGGTTTTGGCTCTGTATATGATGTTTCCAGGGTATATGAGTATATATAGACGAAAGAGGTTGGTCAGGAGAGCTACGAGGCGCCCAGGGGGGCAGGCGCGCCTCCCTGCCTCGTGGCTTCCTCGTTTGTTGCTTGACGTCCACTCCAAGTACTCTGGATCACCTTTGTTCCGAAAATCACGTTCCTGAAGGTTTCATTCCGTTTGGACTCCATTTGATATCCTTTTCCTTCGAAACACTGAAATAGGCAAAAAAAAACAGCAATTTGGGCTGGGCCTCCGGTTAATAGGTTAGTCCCAAAAATAATATAATAGTTATAACAAAGCCCATTAAACATCCAAAACAGAACATATAATAGCATGGAACAATCAAAAATTATAGTTACGTTGGAGACGTATCAAGAATCCCCAAGCTTAATTCCTGCTCGTCCTCGAGTAGGTAAATGATAAAAACGGAATTTTTGATGTGGAATGCTACTTAGCATAATTTTCAATGTAATTCTCTTAATTGTGGTATGAATATTCAGATCCGAAAGATTCAAGATAAAAGTTTAATATTGACATAAAGGTAACAATACTTCAAGCATACTAACTAAGCAATTATGTCTTCTCAAAATAACATGGCCAAAGAAAGTTCATCCCTACAAAATCATATAGTTTGGTCATGCTCCATTTTCGTCACACAAGAATTCTCTCATCATGCACAACCCTGATGACAAGCCAAGCAATTGTTTCACACTTTAGTAATCTCAAACTTTTTCAACTTTCACGCAACATATGAGCGTGAGCCATGGATATAGCACTATGGGTGGAATAGAATATGATGATAGGGGTTATGTGGAGAAGACAAAAAAGGAGAAAGTCTCACATTGACGCGGCTAATCAACGGGCTAGGGAGATGCCCATCAATTGATGTCAATGCAAGGAGTAGGGATTGCCATGCAACGGATGCACTAGAGCTATAAATGTATGAAAGCTCAACAAAAGAAACTAAGTGGGTGTGCATCCAACTTGCATGCTCACGAAGACCTAGGGCACTTGAGGAAGCCCATTGTTGGAATATACAAGCCAAGTTCTATAATGAAAAATTCCCACTAATATATGAAAGTGACAAAACAAGAGACTCTCTATCATAAAGATCATGGTGCTACTTTGAAGCACAAGTGTGGAAAAAAGATAGTAGCATTGCCCTTTTTATTTTCTTTTTCTTTTTTTGGGCCTTTTTGGCCTTTTTTTGGGACAATGCTCTATGAATGATGATCATCACACTTCTATTTATTTACAACTCAATGATTACAACTCGACACTAGAACAAAGTATGACTCTATATGAATCAAGAGTGACATGTATGAAATAATATGCATGGTGGCTTTGCCACAAATACGATGTCAACTACATGATCATGCAAGGCAATATGACAATGATGAAGCGTGTCATGATAAACGGAACGGTGGAAAGTTGCATGGCAATATATCTCGGAATGGCTATGGAAATGCCATAATAGGTAGGTATGGTGGCTGTTTTGAGGAAGATATAAGGAGGTTTATGTGTGATAGAGCGTATCGTATCACGGGGTTTTGATGCACTGGCGAAGTTTGCACCAACTCTCAAGGTGAGAAAGAACAATGCACGGTACCGAAGAGGCTAGCAATGATGGAAGGGTGAGAGTGCGTATAATCCATGGACTCAACATTAGTCATAAAGAACTCACATACTTATTGCAAAAGTCTACAAGTCATCAAAAACCAAGCACTACGCGCATGCTCCTAGGGGGATAGATTGGTAGGAAAAGACCATCGCTCGTCCCCCGACCGCCACTCATAAGGAGGACAATCAAAGAACACCTCATGTTTCAAATTTGTTACACAACGTTTACCATACGTGCATGCTACGGGACTTGCAAACTTCAACACAAGCATCTCTCAAATTCACAATTACTCAACTAGCACAACTTTAATATCACTACCTCTATATATCAAAACAATCATCAAGCATCAAACTTCTCTTAGTATTCAACACACTCATAAGAAAGTTTTTACTAATCTTGGATGCCTATCATATTAGGACTAATTTCACAATTTAAGCAAATTACCATGCTGTTTTGTAGGACTCTCAAAATAATATAAGTGAAGCATGAGAGATCAATAATTTCTATAAAACAAAACCACCACCGTGCTCTAAAAGATATAAGTGAAGCACTAGAGCAAAAACTATATAGCTCAAAAGATATAAGTGAAGCACACAGAGTATTCTAATAAATTCCGAATCATGTGTGCCTCTCTCAAAAGTGTATTCAGCGAGGATGATTGTGTTAAACTAAAAATCAAAGACTCAAGTCATACAAGACGCTCCAAGCAAAACACATATCATGTGGTGAATAAAAATATAGCATGAAGTAAAGTTACCGATGGACGAAGACGAAAGAGGGGATGCCTTCCGGGGCATCCCCAAGCTTAGGCTTTTGGTTGTCCTTGAATTTTACCTTGGGGTGCCTTGGGAATCCCCAAGCTTAGGCTCTTGCCAATCCTTGTTCCATGATCCATCAAATCTTTACCCAAAACTTGAAAACTTCACAACACAAAACTCAACAGAAAATTTCATGAGCTCCGTTAGCGAAAGAAAACAAAACACCACTTCAAGGTACTGTATTGAACTCATTCTTTATTTATGTTGGTGTTAAACCCACTGTATTCCAACTTCTCTATGGTTTATAAACTCTTTTACTAACCATAGACTCATCAAAATAAGCAAACAACACACGGAAAACAGAATCTGTCAAAAACAGAACAGTCTGTAGTAATCTGTAACTAACGCAAACTTCTGTAACTCGGAAAATTCTGATAAAATAGGAAATCCTAAATAATTTTTTTATTGATCTACTGCAATTGGAATCAGTATTTTATCACATTCTGGTGAATTTAAACAATTGTTTTCGTGAATAGAAAGTTTCTGACTTTTTCAGCAAGATCAAATAACTATCATCCAAGAAGATCCTATAGGTTTTACTTGGCACAAACACTAATTAAAACATAAAAATAAATCTAACCAGAGGCTAGATCAAATATTTATTCCTAAACAGGAGGAAAAAAGCAAAAAAACTAAAATAAAATTGGGTTGCCTCCCAACAAGCGCTATCGTTTAACGCCCTTAGGTAGGCATAAAAACAAGGATAGATCTAAGTATTGCCATAATAATGGTACGACAAGTCATGAAAACTTCTCTCATATTCTCTACGTTCAGCAGCATGTTTTCTTTGAGGCAAGCAAAAATAATCAAAAAGGCTAAATTTGATGGCACAAAAGTCCCCAAGATCAATCTCAGGAGGTATGGGTTCCTGCTTTGGCCCCTTATATTGCACAACCAATTCATCGTTACAAGCATTCTTTTGGCAAAAAGTCACAAGCCTCTATTCAAGAGAAAAACCTAACCCATTATTCTGAATGGCAAAATCACCATTAAGCTCAGAAATTCTATCAATTAGAACATCGGCTGGAACCTTTTTTCTAAGATTTTCATTATAAGCAACATGATCCAAAGATTGTAAACGCATTATGTCTTCTTGGTTAAAAAGGATAGCTTCTATGGGGGGACGACCAGCATCCACCCTATAATGCGCAAAAATTTCTTTAGCCTCTTTCATTATGAATCTAAACTCATGAGCCAAAAAGATAGTAGCGGCACGCTTAACAGAAGAGTGCTCAATATTAGAAAATTCTAGGAAAATTCTTTGTATGCAAGGATGCATATGAAGAAATTGCCTTTCAAGTTCAACTACGAGCAAAGATATCGCATCTGCAAGGCTACTAGTTCTATGAAGAATAGAGCCACCCATGATGGGCAAAGCACTGGCACAAGTAAAGAAATCTTGAATAACTCCTTTCCCAATAATATTACCACTACCAACTTGAAACTTTTTAGTATGCAAGATAGTAGGTTCCTCAAGAGGATCGTTGAAAGCATCAAAGTTTCCCATGTTATTATTATTGCTTTCATTAACGATAACCTCCCCAGATTCAGACATAATGGCAGCAACTCAAGAAACATGAGAAGAGAGAGAAAGGAAAGAGAGGGCAAATAAAACGGCACGGGTGAAGTGGGGGCGAGGAAAACGAGAGGCAAATGGCAGATAATGTAATGCGAGGGATAAGAGTTTGTGATGGGTACTTGGTATGTCTTGACTTGTGCGTAGACTCCCCAGCAACGGCACCAGAAATCCTTCTTGCTACCTCTTGAGCACTGCGTTGGTTTTCCCTTGAAGAGGAAAGGGTGATGCAGTAAAGTAGCGTAAGTATTTCCCTCCATTTTTGAGAACCAAGGTATCAATCCAGTAGAAGACCACACTCAAGTCCCACGCACCTACACAAACAAATAAGAACCTCGCAACCAACGCGATAAAGGGGTTGTCAATCCCTTCACGGTCACTTACGAGAGTGAGATCTGATAGATATGATAAGATAATTTTTTTGGTACTTTTATGATAATGAGTAAAAAGTAAAGAAAGCAAAATAAACGGCGCCAGAAATAGCTTGTTGACGGGAGATTAATATGATGGAAAATAGACCCGGGGGCCATAGGTTTCACTAGTGGCTTCTCTCAAGAGCATAAGTATTACGGTGGGTAAACGAATTACTGTCGAGCAATTGATAGAATTGAGCATAGTTATGAGAATATCTAGGTATGATCATGTATATAGGCATCACGTCCGTGACAAGTAGACCGACTCCTGCCTGCATCTACTACTATTACTCCACACATCGACCGCTATCCAGCATGCATCTAGAGTATTAAGTTCATAAGAACAGAGTAACGCTTTAAGCAAGATGACATGATGTAGAGGGATAAACTCATGCAATATGATATAAACCCCATCTTTTTATCCTCGATGGCAACAATACAATACGTGTCGTTTCCCCTACTGTCACTGGGATCGAGCACCGCAAGATTGAACCCAAAGCTAAGCACTTCTCCCATTGCAAGAAAGATCAATCTAGTAGGCCAAACCAAACTGATAATTCGAAGAGACTTGCAAAGATAACCAATTCAGAGGAGATTCAAATATTGTTCATAGATAATCTTGATCATAAACCCACAATTCATCGGATCTCGACAAACACACCGCAAAAGAAGATTACATCGAATAGATCTCCAAGAGAATCGAGGAGAACTTTGTATTGAGATCCAAAGAGAGAGAAGAAGCCATCTAGCTAATAACTATGGACCTGAAGGTCTGAGGTAAACTACTCACACATCATCGGAGAGGCTATGGTGTTGATGTAGAAGCCCTCCGTGATCAATGCCCCCTCCGGCGGAGCGCCAGAAAAGGCCCCAAGATGGGATCTCACGGGTACAGAGAGTTGCGGCGGTGGAAATAGGGTTTTGGCTCCGTATATGATGTTTCCAGGGTATATGAGTATATATAGGCGAAAGAGGTCAGTCAGGAGAGTTACGAGGGGCCCACGAGGGTGGGGGCGCGCCTAGGGGGGCAGGCGCGCCTCCCTGCCTCGTGGCTTCCTTGTTTGTTGCTTGACGTCCACTCCAAGTCCTCTGGATCACGTTTGTTCCGAAAATCATGTTCCCGAAGGTTTCATTCCGTTTGGACTCCGTTTGATATCCTTTTCCTTCGAAACACTGAAATAGGCAAAAAACAGCAATTTGGGCTGGGCCTCCGGTTAATAGGTTAGTCCCAAAAATAATATAAAAGTGTATAATGAAGCCCATTAAACATCCAAAACAGAATATATAATAGCATGGAACAATCAAAAATTATAGATACGTTGGAGACGTATCACAGTGGAGCTTCGCAGGAGCCGTCGGTGTTCCGTTGGAGCTCCAGCGAGGCTGCAATGGAGCTCGACCCGAGTTGCAATGGAGCTTCACGCGAAGCCGTCGGTGCTACATTGGAGCTACGCCGTCGGAGCCGTCAGTGGTGCGTTAAAGCTCGCCGGGTCTGCAATGGAGCTCGTTGGCGCTACCGGTGCTTCGTTAGAGCTCTTCCAGGGGTGCAATGGCGCCTGCATTGAGTTGCCGTGCCGTTGCTATCATCCAACGGCCACCAGCACACTGATCGGACGTCTAGTTAGGTGGATGATTTCTGGCTGATTTGTAGCAGCCCCCTAAACATTTTGGCACTGTCAAAGCATACACCCTAGCTAATCTTTTACATTTTGGCACCATCAATCTGTCATAGCTTTTTTCAAACCATTTTTTGGCACTACCAAAGTCCATTAATTGAAACTAGCATGAACCCTTGCTAATCTCCTACATTTTGGCTTTGTCAAAGCTTTTTTCTAACCATTTTTTGGCACTATCAAAGTCTGTTAATTGAAACTAGCATGAACCCTAGCTAATCTCCTGCAGTGCCGATATTGAAGCAAACAAATCAAGAGGGAGATGCTCACTGAAGATTGGAGCCGTGCTGCGTCGTCTCCCACTTGTGTCTCGGCCGCCGTCGCTCGCCGTTGTTTCCGAAACCCTAACATTTGGGATCAAATAAAGAGACTCAAAAAATGGCCGATAATGGCAGCGAGAGGGGAAGTGTAGACGTATGGCAGCAAGGGGGAGGTCTAGAAGAATACCTGAGCATCGGAAATGCCCGGAATCACCGTCGGCGGAAGGGAGTCGAAGACGATGACGACGAGAAGGAGAGAGAGAGATGAGAGAGAGAGAGAGAGTGTGTGTGTGTGTCAAGTGGGGCGAGGGGGCTGTCCCCCCTAGGTTTTGACCCGGATGAGTTGGAAATGTTGGGCTAGGCCCAATAGGCCGACATAGGAAATATATTTAAAAGATATTTTTTATAAAAGATTTAAAAAGACTCATAATAATAGAAAGACTTAAATAATAAAAAGACTTAAATAATAAAAAGACTCATAATAATGGAAAGACTCAAAATTATAAAAGATTCAAAATAATAGAACGACTTAAAACAATAAACATACTCTAAAAAATAAAAGACTCAAAATTATTAAAAAAGACTAAAAAACAATAAAAAGACTCAAAATAATGGAAAGTCTTAAAATTGTAAAAGATTCAAAATAATAAAAGACTAAGAAAAAAAGACTCCAAATTATAAAAGATTCAAAATAAGACAAGATTAAAAAAAATAAAAGACTCAAAAACAATTAAAAAACTCAAAATTGTTAA
This sequence comes from Triticum aestivum, assembly GCF_018294505.1. NCBI lineage: Eukaryota > Viridiplantae > Streptophyta > Magnoliopsida > Poales > Poaceae > Triticum > Triticum aestivum. Next base: position 167,550,239 of record NC_057814.1, on the reverse strand, counting down.
AGATTCAAAAAAGTAGAAAGACTTAAAAAAGTAAACAAACTCTATATAATAAAATACTCAAAATTATGAAAGACTCAAAAATAATAAAATACTAAAAATTATAAAAGTGCTCAAAGTTATAAACGATTCAGAATATAAAAGTGTCAGAAACAATAAATGACTCAAATTATAAAAGATTCAATATAATAAAAGGCTTAAAAACAATAAAGAAGGCTCAAAATAATTAAAGATTCAAAATAATGAAAAGACTCAAAAAAACTTGAAATAATATAAATCAAAATTATAAGAGATTCAAAAAATAAAAGACTAAAAAGAATCAAAAGAATCAAAATTTAAAAGATTAAAAAAACTTAAAAAACTGTAATTAGACTCAAAATAATAAAAGACTCAAAATTATAAAGATACTCAAAAATATTTCTGGCATGCTAGTAATTACGACGCCAACACTAAAATAATTAGCTAAGGTGTTGATAGAAATTCAATGCTAGCATTACCTTGTGCCTGGCCAATACAAATGGGCACACCGCGCCACCAACTTAAAGTTCAGGCTAGCCATATTTCTACTAGTGCGACATCAATGTGGGATGCTATGACACAATTAACAGAGTGTTACCACGATGCACTTAACCCGAAGTTACAATCTCTCGTGCGAACCAATCCCGAATCATCTTCTTGCGCCCCCAAATCCTTAACAATGTATATTGCTGCAAAATCCCCACGTCAGTTGGCTCCCACCATGGGGCAAACGCACATTGGAGTTGTGATCCAGCCGGCATCTTCTTCGACCATCGGTGGCGGGTTTGTGCGCGAGCAGATCATGCGATTTGGCAAGCTCGACTTCATCGATGACAACGCAGCGTGGCATCCTGCTTCTGCCATACACCCTGAAAGGGCGACGCTCTCCATGGGGTACTTGCACTTCATGGCCGATTCGATGACTTCAGACTTCTCTGCCTTTAAATCCTTAACAGTGTGTATTGTTGCAAAATCATTGTGCCAGGGAAGGGAACGAAGGTCCCAAAACTGGCTTTATAATATAAACATGATACCATTTTGCAGGCGGACCCTAGAAAAGATAAATATTACAAACACATCCTCTCAAAGTGCAAATATAACCTCAAAAGTTAAAATAAAAACACAAACGGGTCCTAGCGCTACCAGTGAACTCGTCGGAGACGCTATGGCCACCGTCTGTGGCCATGACCTTGAAAAGGGGCTCCCCAATGAAAGTTGAAGGAGGGGGCGACAGTTCCTGCCAGCAAATCCACCCGAGGCCGGCAAATCATTCTAGCCACCTATGAAGCTTGCCGGGGCCTTGTGGTAATTTGATCTGCAACCCCAGAAGCAGAGGTTGGAGCAGAGAAAGAAGATAGAAAATGAAAACCCTAAGAGCTAGCTTGATATTCCTGCAAATCACCAGATTCGCATTAGCCACACCAGGATCGGGGCACCTCTCGGGCACTACCACTGTTGCAACACGAAGAAGGGGAACGAACATCTCCTGGTCGAGCCATATCAGGCTATCCCATGAGCTTATTGGGAGGGAGATCGAGCCCTTGCTAACCTACATCGCCAACGTATACCCTGGATGAAAACAGAGGGAGGAAGAGGACCTCCGCCTGAAGGCACTAGAGCAAAGATCCAGAATGGCATAACACCAGCCTTTGCCAAGGAAAGTCCTAGCACAACTAACCTATATCTACTATGTACAAGAAGATTCCGAGCCCCTCTCTCTATCCATCTCCACTCGGCAGCATTTTCGATAGAGTCGTTGGACCGGGCTAGGGTACCTTGTGAAGCCCTCAACCAAAGGGATTAGAAAAGAATGAGGACCTCTTTGATTCGCAGGATTTTGAAAACGTAGGAATAGGAAAAGTATAGGATTGGAGTGTCATGCCCACTTGAATCCTGTAGGATTAGCAAGGAGCATTTGATGTTATGAGAAAAGCTAAGGAATTGTAAAAAGATGTCAGAGTGGATGTTAGATTTCCAATGAAATGTAGTACAAAAGATTCCATTGGAAAAATTCCTATGGGATTCAATCCTATGAATCAAAGGACAAACGTAGGAAAAATTTCAAAGGATTTCAATCCTCCAAAAATCCTATAGAATTCCCTTAAATCAAGGGAGCCCTGAGAGTTTGTATCGTCCCCTCTTGTAATCTTCTTTCCATGATTCCATGTTAACATATTGAAAGATGCCGTAACTATTGTACAATGTGTCGTTGGCGTGGTTGGTTCGCTCCCAGATATGGCCACGGCACGGAGGCCAAGCGTGCCCTGGGAGACTGATGTGGAAGGTGGCACGATGGTTGCATACAACACTGCACTCCTTATGCTTGTCATATCCGTCTCGTACTTCAGGCCAACTCCAACGCACGATCCCAAAACAGACGTCCGTTTTGTTTAGATTTTGTCTGTTTGGGGTAGGAAAACGTACACGCATGTCTGCATGCGGTCGTCCGACCATCAGAGCGCCCAACGCGGTCGACCCATCCCAAAATATGTCCGGTTGTGTCCTGCTTAGACATTTCATAGAACACTTCATGGACGGTCGCCGCTGGAGTCAACGAGGAGCACCCGCCCCGCCTGCGTCCTCCCCTCCCCGCCTGCACCCTCCAAGCAAGCTCGCGCGGACTCCCAGTTTCTTCCTCGCCCACGCCCTGCATGCATCTCCCGCGCCCGTGCCACTCGCCGCCCGGCGCGCCATGCCGCCCGCCACGCCGGGGCTGCAGGTGCCTAGGCGTTTGTGCCCTACCGCCCACACACCAGGGCGCTCGCCAGCCGCAACCGCCACGCTCGCACAGCCGTGCCCTGCCGCCCGCCCGTGGCTTTCTGCAGCCTGCTCGCCCACACCCGCCGGCCCGCGCTCGTCCGCAGCAGCTGGCTAGCTAGCTAGCTAGCACGCGCTGCCAGGGCTTGCGCGCACGCTTCGCCCTGCTGCCCGCCGCCTGTTGGGGAACGTTGCATGGGAAACAAAAATTTTCCTACGCTCACCAGGATCCAATCTAGGAGATGACCATCTACGAGAGGAGAGATTGGATCTACATACCCTTGTAGATCGCTAAGCAGAAGCGTTAAGAGTCGCGGTTGATGTAGTCAAACGTCTTCGCGATCCAATCATGATCTGTCCCGCGAACTCCCGATCCCAGTGCCGAATGGACGGCACCCTGCGTTCAACACACGTATGGCTTGATGACGGCTTCACCTCATCGATCCAGCGAGCGATGGTGAAGTAGTAGCTCGAGTCCTCCGGCAGCACGACGGCGTGATGGCGGCGGCGGCGAAGAAATCTCGGCAGAGCTTCGCTAAGCACTACGGAGAAGAAGACGGATGCGAGGGAGAGGAGAGGCAGCGCCGTGGCGTGGATATGTGCTCAAGGGGTGCAGTTGCCCTCTTATACCTCTCTATATATAGGGGAAGGGAGGAGGGAGTGGTGCCCCTAGGGTTTCTCCTAGGGGGGCGGCGGCCAGGGCAGGATCTCCCCTAGGGTGACATGCCCCCCAAGCCAGGAGGTGGGAAGCCCTAGGGGGCGCCCCAACCCTCCTGGTTACATGAGATGGGGTGAGGGGGGGGCGCTCAGCCCCTTAGTGGGCTGGTTTGCCCCCTTCCCTTGGCCCATGGAGCCCCCAACACTTGTCGCCCCCCTGAAACCCCTTTCGGTGACGCTGGTCATCGCCCGGTACCCCAGGAACAATTCCAGACTCCAATACCCTTCGTCCAATATATCAATCTTTACCTCCGGACCATTCCTAAGTTCCCCGTCACGTCCGGGATCTCATCCGGGACTCTGAACAACCTTCGGTAACCACCATAATGCATCAACTATACTTATATCGTCACCAAACGTTAAGTGTGTAGACCCTGCGGGTTCGAGAACTATGTGGAATGACCGAGACACCTCTACAGTCAATAACCAATAGTGGGACCTGGATGTCCATATTGGTTCCTACATATTCTATGAAGATCTTATCGGTCGAACCTCGATGTCAAGGATTCAGCTAATCCCGTATGCAGTTCCCTTTGTCTATCGGTATGTTACTTGCCCGAGATTCGATCGTCGGTATCTCCATACCTAGTTCAATCTCGTTACAGGCAAGTCTCTTTACTCGTTTCGTAATACAAGATCCTATGACTAACTCATTGGTCACATTGCTTGCAAGCTTATTGTGATGTTGTATTACCGAGTGGGCCCTGAGATACCTCTTCGTCATACGGAGTGACAAATCCCAGTCTTGATCCATGCCAACTCAACAGACACCCTCGGAGATACCTGTAGAGCACATTTATAGTCACCCAGTTACGTTGCGACGTTTGGTACACACAAGGCACTCCTCCGGTGTCAGTGAGTTGCATGATCTCATGGTCATAGGAACATATACTTGACATGCAGAAAAACGATAGCAATAAACTTGATACGATCATATTCTACATTCATAGTTTGGGTCTTGTCCATCACACCATTCTCCTAATGATGTGATCCCGTTATCAAATGATAACTTATGTTCATGGCTAGGAAACCATAGCCATCTTTGATCAACGAGCTAGTCCGGTAGAGACTTACTAGGGACATGTTGTTGTCTATGTATCCACACATGTATTTGAGTTTCCGGTCAATACAATTATAGCATGGATAATAAACGATTATCATGAACAAGGAAATATAATGATAACCACTTTATTATTGCCTCTAGGGCATATTTCCAACATCGCTGAGCCTGGCCTCCGCGCCCGCTCGCGCGCCAGTCCATCTGTCGCCGCCGCAGAGCTCGCTGCGCCCGTTGCGCTCAGGCACCAGAGCAGCAGTCATCGCCTGATAACCCACAAGTATAGGGGATCGCAACAGTTTTCGAGGGTAGAGTATTCAACCCAATTTATAGATTTGACACAAGGGGAGCCAAATAATATCTGAAGGTATTAGCAGCTGAGTTGTCAATTCAACCACACCTGGAGATTAATTATCAGCAGCAAAGTGATCAGTAGCAAAGTAGTTTCAGAGTTTTGATAGTAGTGACAGCAGCAACGGTAACAGTAACAGTGATAGCAGTAATTTGTAGCAAGTGTAACAGTAACGATAGCAGTAGTAACTTAGCAGAAACAATATAAGATAAATTCGTAGGCATTGGATCGGTGACTTGTTGGATGATATTCATCATATTACAGTTATAACTAGGCGGATATGGCACTGGCTCCAGTTCATCGATATAATGTAGGCATGTATTCTGTAAATAGTCATACGTGCGTTATTAAAAGAACTTGCATGACATCTTTTGTCCTACCCTCCCGTGGCAGCGGGGTCCATATTGGAAACTAAGGGATATTAAGGCCTCCTTTTAATAGAGAACCGGAACAAAGCATTAACACATAGTGAATACATGAGCTCCTCAACTACGGTCATCACCGAGAGTGGGCCCGGTTGTTGTCACTCCAGGGTTGTCGGATCATAACACGTAGTAGGTGACTATAACTTGCAAGATCGGATCTAAAACATGAATATAATGATGGATTCATAAATGGTACAGATGTGAGTTCATGGCACCCGGGCCCAAAGCGACAAGCATTAAGCATAGCAAAGTCATAGCAACATCAATCTAAGAACATAGTGGATACTAGGGATCAAGCCCTAACAAAACTAACTCGATTACATGATGAATCTCATCCAACTCCTCACCGACCAGCGAGCCTACGAAGGAATTATTCACTCCCGGTGGGGAGCATCATGGAATTGGCGATGGAGATGGGTTGGTGATGACGAAGAACGAAGATCCCCCTCTCCGGAGCCCCAAACGGACTCCAGATCTGCCCTCCCGAGGAAGAACAGGGCTTGGCAGCGGCTCCGTCTCATGGAACGCGATAATTCTTTCTCCCTCATTTTTTTTCTGGAAATATGTGATTTTATAGTGTCCGGGGGGCGTCTGCGGGGCCACCAGGTGGGTACAACCCACCTGGGCGCGCCAGGAGAGGGGGGCGCACCCTGGTGGGTTGTGCCCACCCAGGGCCCCCTCTTTGGCGGGTCTTGGCTCCAGTAATTCTCTTTTATTCCATAAAAATTCCTCGCGAAGTTTCGTTCCATTCCGAGAACTTTTATTTCTGCACAAAAACAACACCATGGTAGTTCTGCTGAAAACAACGTCAGTCCGGGGTCAGTTTCATTCAAATCATGCAAATTAGAGTCCAAAACAAGAGGAAAGGCATGAGAAAAAGTAGATACGTTGGAGACGTATCAACTCCCTGAAGCTTAAACCTTTGCTTGTCCTCAAGCAATTCAGTTGATAAACTGAAAGTGAGAAAGAAAAACTTTTACGAACTCTTTTGCTCTTGTTTGCATAAATAGGCTTAAACAGCACCCAGGTTTTCAGCCAGCATTATAACTAACCATGTCGACAATAACACTTAAAGATTATATTAACTCATATCAATGACATAATCAGCTAGCGAGTAATAATAAGATATCTCAAACGACAACACGTTGTCAAAACAACCATGATATAATATGACAATAGTGGTATCTCGCTAGCCCTTTCTGAGACCGCAAAACATAAACGCAGAGCACCTCCAAAGTTCAAGCAGCGACTAAACATTGTAATTCATGGTCCATTAGCTATACAGAATGCATAAATCATGACGACTGTGCTATCTTAGTTTCTAGTGCTTGTTTTAGAAGGTGATGACACAACATAAAAGTAAATAGAAAGTCCCTTCGCAGAGGGAAGCAGTGATTTGCAGAGGTGTGAGAGCTCAATTTTTAAAACAGAGGTAAATGATATTTTGAGACATGCACCCTTCTTATTCACTTCACGACCATCAATTATCAACATCTTCCATGCTAAGCATGCTAATAGCGGTTCCCAAGCGATAAAAGTAAAGGTTTTGACTCCATTGGGAGTTTTTGTTTGATTATTTAAGAGATCAACTCTTTTTCATGTTTGCAGTTTGGGACTGGGCATCCCTATTACCGCCCATTTTCTCGTGCGATGGCGAGTGAGTAAACACTCGACCTGAGAATAACTCGCTTAGCATGGAAGATACCGACCACCTCCTGTCGTTCCATGAACGATCCAGGCACACAAAAAGGATAATTTTTAGAAGTTTTTAGAGGTGGCACATGCAAATTTACTTAACATGGTAATACCGTATATAGGTAGGTATGGCGGACTCATCTGGAATAACTTTGGGTTCAAGGTTTTTGATGTACAAGCAGAGTTCCCACTTAGTACAGGCGAAGGCTAGCAATTAGATTGAGAAGCGGTCAGCTAGAGAGCAACAATGATCATAACCATGCATTATGCATAAGTAACATTGGATACTAGCATGAGTAGGATATGAACACCATGAACATAAATATTATAGAGGCTATGTTGGTTTTGATTCAACTACATGCATGAACATGTGCCAAGTCAAGCCACTCGAACATTCAGAGGAGGATACCATATCATCATACTACATCACAATTATTTTAACACTATGTTGATATCCAAGGTAAATCATTATCCACTCCTAGCTACTTATGCATGGCATGAGAAACTATAATCTCTAATAGTCATTGCAAACATGTTTAATCATATTGGGCTGAATCATGGATACTAGGTTAAACATATTTACACAAACAGAACAAATCGAGTTCATACAAGTTTCTCTTTGCCACAGCCAGTTCATCAAATATCGTCATTATTGCCTTTCACTTGCACGATCGAATGATGTGAAAATAATAATAGTGCAAGAGTGCCATGGACTAAGCTGGAATCTGCAAACATTTTATTCAACAGGAGAAGACAAGGTAAAATGGGCTCTTTATTAGTTCAACAATTATTCATATGAGAGCCACTCAACATTTCCATCGTGGTCTTCTCCTTGGTAGGACTCAAATAAAAAGAAAAGAAATTCAGAGAAACACACTGAAATATTTTTGGAGGTTTTGGTTTTCTTGAACAAGCAAATAAAAAGGGAAAAGCAAAAACGAGAAAAACTATTTACACGGGAAAGCTCCCAACAAGCAAAAGAAGAACAAGGAAATCTTTTTGGGTTTTATTTTAAGTGCTACTACTAAGCATGCATAGAAAGTAAACTACTATAACTTTTTTTTTCTAAAGTTTTTCAAACACACAAGAAGAAAGCAAGAAAATAAATCTAAGCATGGATAATACAATGAAAAAGTGTGAACACCGACAAATAAAATGGAATGTGAACATGAATATAATGTCGGTGAGAACACGTACTCCCCCAAGCTTAGGCTTTTGGCCTTGCTTGGTAGGCAATCAGTAGTCTGGATAGTAGTTGGCGTGGTAGCTCATGGAGGCTCTCAGTGCGAAGGCCTCAGCCTGCTGTGCCGCCTTCACTGCTGCGTTGTGAGCTCGAGCCTCGCTCTCAAGAACAAAATATCTTCCTCTGCTGTGATAGTCAAAAAGAGCAGGCGCAGGCAAATATGTGTCCGCAACAGATGTTTGGTTAAATAATAGATTATAAGTGAAATCATGAACATTTCCTTTAAGAATTTTATGATCTCTCAACGTGCCAAAATCTAAATACTGCGTGGGTAGGATAGGATCAAAGGGCAAAAGTGAAACACCCAGCCCTCGTGCTAGACGTGTGGCATAAATTCCACCATAGAACCAGCCACTAATAGCGTTGTGCTGAAGTCTGCATGCAACAATCGCCCCAAGGTTATAATTCCCTCCACCGGTGAGGGCAGTGCGAATGAGGCTCAAGTATGGAGCACAAAGTGTACTACATTCTTGTTTTCCTACAATACATTTCCCGTTGAATAATGCAAAGTACTGGATTGCGGGAAAATGTATACTCTTTATTCTACCTTGAGTATACCTGGCCATGGGCCGGGCCTAAAAAAGCCCATGGTAGAAAACTTAGGCCCAGGCCCTCCCAGGCCCTACCATTAGGCCTACTTTTCAAGCCCAAGCCCAGCCCATCTGGTAAAAAGCCCTTAGGGCTTAGGGCCATGGGCCGGGCCTCTTCCTTGAAATGCTAATATGCCAAGCCCAAGCCCGTCCAGGCCCTGCTGGTGGGCTCAAACTCAGGCCCAAGCCCGGCCCATGGGCAAGCCCATCGGGCCTAGGCCCTGGATTTTAGGGTCGGGCCTGGGTGGGCCGATAGGGCCGGGCCGGAGATGGCCAGGACTAACCTTGAGTCACTCCCCTCCTCTCGCCATTGCAAAGACTAGTTAAGAATGCTTCGAACTCGGCCTTTGGTGGTTCGTCAAGCGAACCCCAAAATGGAAGTTTGCAATGGTGAGCAACATTTTCCAGTGAGATAGTAAGTGGGTTATCATAAAGCTTAAAAGACACCCTAGACTCACGACGGAAAAATTTAAATCCTTTGACAAACATTACAGTGAGAATGTGGCGTTGTTCACACTTATCTGAAATGTAGGGACCGAGACCGGCATTGTGACCATATTGCTCAAATTCCTCCTTAATGCCCACTCGCATCATATACTCATCGCAAGGCCATAAGCATGTTTTGGTAGCGGCACTTCGTGTGGAACTTTCACTTGGTTCAACATAAGACAGGCAGGCAGAACTGTCACTAGAAGATGCCCCCGAGGATCTTCTCCTCGAAGAACTCCTTCCAAACAAACTCATAATTGATAGCAACTACTCATAGGGATACATAGAGGCCATAGCAAGCATTCAAACTACTTAGAAGACTAAGAATTCAACATGCAAGCTCATCTACAGCAGCACCAAGAGTAGCTAATTATTCAAAGTATAAACCACTAAAACAAAAACTAATTGGACAAACGGTGGAGTCATATACCAAGCAACAATCCCCCGAAACAGTTTCGGAAACAGAGCTTTGAGCAAGGAGATCGAAATCCGCGGGTTTGAGCTCAAGAACATGGGAGAGAGAGAGAGAGAGAGCAATGGAGATTTTTTTCTGGAGGTAAGTGATGATGTGGGCTAAAGAGATAAGTGAGGGGGCCCACGTGGGGACCACAACCCACCAAGGCGCGCCTGGGTGTCCTGGCGCACCCAGGTGGGTTGTGCCCACCTGGTGCACCTCCCTCTGGTATTATTTGCACCAAAAATTCAGAAATATTCAGAAAAATTCGTATAAAATTTTCAGGGCATTCTGAGAACTTTTATTTTTTGGTCATTTTTTACTGCATGGGAAATTCAGAAAACAGACTAAACATGGCATTTTATTTTATTTAACTAAATAAAAACAGAAAAAAAAAGGTAGGGACAGAAGGCAGTGGTTACTAAATTCATCAACTTCATACCGCTCAAAAATGATTCATTAATAAGGTTGATCAGGTCTTATTAACAACCACTTTCGATTAGCATGAAACCGAAGAACTTTCATAAATCACTAAGTTACCTCAATGGGGATATGAATGTCCCCAACTATAAGTATTTCATATTTCTTTTTGACAATAGGTAGAGGTATTTGAAAACTTCCAATAGTGATTGTCAGAGATTTTTCAATAACATTAATACCATTCACTTGGAATTGTTTCTTCGGCAAGTGCATCATATGCTCATTACCATTAATATGAAATGTGACCTTGCTTTTATTACAATCAATAACAGCCCCTGCAGTGTTCAAGAAGGGTCTACCAAGGATAATCGACATGTTGTCGTCTGAAAGATCGTGGATGTCGCCTAGAGGGGGGGGTGAATAGGCGCTTTAAAATAATTACGGTTGAGGCTTGAACAAATGCAGAATAAACCTAGCGGTTAATTTGTCAAGCACAAAACCTACAACAACTAGGCTCACCTATGTGCACCAACAACTTATGCTAAGCAAGAAAAACTACTTAGGTGATAGCAAGATATATGACAAAAAACAATATGGCTATCACAAAGTAAAGTGCATAAGTAAAGGGCTCGGGTAAGAGATAATCGAGGCACGCGGAGACGACGATGTATCCCAAAGTTCACACCCTTGCGGATGCTAATCTCCGTTTAGAGCGGTGTGGAGGCATAATGCTCCCCAAGAAGCCCCACCGTAATCTCCTCACGCCCTCGCACAATGCAAGATGCCGTGATTCCACTAAGGGACCCTTGAGGGCGGTCACCGAACCCGTACAAATGGAAACCCTTGGGGGCGGTCACCTAACCCGTACACTTTGGCAACCCTTGGGGGCAGTCACCGGAACCCGTCAATTGCTCGGGGCGATCTCCACAACCTAATTGGAGACCCCGACGCTTGCCCGGAGCTTTACACCACAACGATTGAGCTCCGAACACCACCAACCGTCTAGGGCGCCCAAGCACCCAAGAGGAACAAGCTCAAGGGTACCAAGCACCCAAGAGTAATAAGCTTCTCAACTTGTAACTTCCACGTATCACCGTAGAGAACTCAAACCGATGCACCAAATGCAATGGAAAGTGCACACAGAGTGCCCAAGTCCTTCTCTCTCAAATCCCACTGAAGCAACTAATGCTAGGGAGGAAAATGAGAGGAAGAACAAGAAGGAGAACACCAAGAACTCTAAGATCTAGATCCAAGGGGTTCCCCTCACATAGAGGAGAAAGTGATTGGTGGAAATGTGGATCTAGATCTCCTCTCTCTTTTCCCTCAAAAACTAGCAAGAATCCATGGAGGGATTGAGAGTTAGCAAGCTCGAAGAAGGTCAACAATGGGGGAAGAACACGAGCTCAAAGGATAAGGTTCATTGGGGGAAGAAGACCCCCTTTTATAGGAGGGGGAAAATCCAACCGTTATGTGCTCAGCCCGCACACGAGCGGTACTACCGCTCCACGAGCGGTACTACCGCTCGGGCGGAAGAAGCAGTGAAAATGAGCAACAAAACAAGAACCTTGGGGCGATAGTACCGCCGATAAGCCGTACTACCGCTCACCCCAGAGGTACTACCGCTGGATGAACAGAACACGGGACAAAAGGAGGCAGGACAGAGCAGAGTACGGTGGCAGCAGTGCAGTAGCGGTACTACCGCTCGACCGGAGCGGTACTACCGCTTATAGGCGGTACTACCGTACCTTACTACCGCGCGACTACTACTGAACCCGACACGAAAAGAGCAGACCCAAAATCGAGGCGGTAGTAGAGCGGTACTGGAGCGGTACTACCGCTTGACGCTACAAGCGGTACTACCGCTGCCACCGCGGTACTACCGCAGGGAGAAAAACAGAACTGCCAAAACTTCTTCATATGAGCTCCGAATTGAGCAAACTCAAGCTTGTTGGATACAAGACGACGAGTAGCATCAAAACAGCGAGTGATGCAAGGATGACCTCCAAAACTCAAGCTTGTTATAGTAAGAAGAGGCAGGGGAGGTATGCCTAACAAATAGAGGAGTGAAACCTCCAACCGAGAAGAACCGCCATAACCTCCAACATCGAAAACATCATAGAAGATGCGAGTGAACTCCGTTTTCGATGAACTCGAGCTTGTCATCAAGATGACCATAAGCTCCAAAACTCACAAAGAGAAGAACCAAACAAGAACCAATAAAGATGATGCAAGGATGCAATGGTTTGAGCTCTCTATGAACGATACGATCAAGCTACTCATCGAGAGCCCCCCTTGATAGTACGTCAATCGATCCTATAACCCGGTATCCCAACTACCATCATGAGACCGGTAAAATAGAAAACCTATCAAGAGCAAACCTTTGCCTTGCACATGGTCCACTTGAGCTAGATGATGACGATCTTGACTCCCTCAAGATGGACCACCTTTCTTGATTGCGTTGGCTCGATGAAGACTAGTTGATTGCTCCCACATACTCCACTATGGGTGAGCCACCCTTCCGCACATCTTCAAAAGTCCATTGTCACCACAATGGATGGAAAGCTTCAAGCATTTGATCTCTTCGTGATGCTTTACTTGAACTTGCCCGCTTCACTTGAACTTGCACACCGCAACCTAACCCCACAAAGAACTCTCACGAAGACCATGGGTTAGTACACAAAGCGTAATTGACAATGCTTACCATACCATGGGATCGCTTGATCCCTCGGTACATCTTGTGCGCTTTGTGTGTTGATCAACTTGATTCACTCTTGACTTAGTCTTGATCAACCTTGACTCTCTCCAACCCTCTTCATTTGGATGATGTCTTGAAGGTAAACATGAATGATCACACAATCTTCTTCTTCAAGACATGCTTGCAATAAGCTCAACTCTCACATGACCAATCTTTGGATAATTCCTTAATAACACCTTGGTCACCACATAAACTCCTTGAAACCAGCACATGGACTTCAAGAAATGCCTATGGACAAATCCTTCAAATATAACTCAAGGCAACCATTAGTCCATAGAGATTGTCATCAATTACCAAAACCAAACATGGGGGCACCGCATGTTCTTTCATCGTCCTCGGGCATCTCAAGTATAACAAAGTCAGTCAAAATATTAACATTAGCAACAACAACGGGCACATACTCACAGATACCGATAGGTATGGCAGTTGATTTGTCAGCCATTTGCAAAGATATTTCAGTAGGTGTGAATTTATTCAAGTCAAGTCTTTTATATAAAGAGAAAGGCATAACACTAACACCAGCTCCTAAATCACACAAAGCAGTTTTCACATAATTCTTTTTGATGGAGCAAGGTATAGTTGGTATTCCCGGATCTCCACATTTTTTAGGTACTCCATCTTGAAAAGTATAATTAGCAAGCATAGTGGAGATTTCAGCTTCCGGTATTTTTTCTCTTATTAGTGATGATGTCTTTCATATACTTTGCATAAGGAGGCATTTTCAAGATATCAGTCAAGCGAGTACGCAAAAAGACTGGCCTCAACATTTCAGCAAAGCATTCAAATTCTTCATCATCATTATTTTTAGTTGACTTGGGTGGAAAAGGCATAGGTTTTTGAACCCATGGTTCTCTTTCTTTACCGTGTTTTCTAGCAATGAAGTCTCTTTTATCATACTTTTTATTTTTAGGTTAAGGGTTATCAAGATCAACAGGAGGTTCTATCTCAACATCATTACCTGGTTCTTTTTCATTATTTGGTTGGGTATCTTCATGAACATCAGCATTATCTTTTTCATTATCACTAGGTGGATGTTCATTACCAGATTGAGTTTCAGCATCAGAGATAGAAACTTCATTATCATTATCCAGAGGTTTTTCTATTTCAAGTTCACTGGAAGCATGCAAAGTCCTATCATTTTTCTTCTTCTTTTTCTTTTTCTTTTTAGAAGGACTAGGTGCACTAATGTTATTTCTTTGTGAGTCTTGTTCAATTCTTTTTGGGTGTCCCTCAGGATAAAGTGGTTCCTGAGTCATTTTACCTCCTCTAGTTGCAACTCTAACAGCAAAGTCATGCATATTATTATTCATTTCATCAAGCAATTCTCTTTGTGATTTAGCAACTTGCTCTAGCTGGGTTTGAACCATAGAAGCATGTTTTCAAATACCTCTAACATCATTTGAAATTCTAAATAACAAGTCACTCAATCGAGCAATCATATCAGAATTGTATTTCAATTGTTTCATAACTTTTGCATTGAAGTGATCTTGTTTTCTAATGTAATTTTCAAACTCATCAAAGGCATTGACTAGGATGCATATTGTGAGGATTATCATTTTCATTAAATTTCATAAGAGAATTTACCTCTACCACCTTAGGAAGTGGTGGTGTATTAAGCCCATGTATTTCTTCAATAGGAGGTAAATTTTAAACATCCTCAGCTTTAATACCTTTTTCCTTCATAGATTTCTTGGCCTCTTGCATATCTTCAGGACTAAGATATAATATACCCCTCTTGTTCGGAGTGGGTTTAGGCGGTGGTTCAGGAAGAGTCCAATCATCATAATTTTTCAATATGTTATTCAATAATTCTTCAACTTGAGCAATAGTTCGTTCCCTGAAAACACAACCAGCGCAACTATCTAGGAAGTCCCTAGAAGCATCGATTAGTCCATTATAGAAGATATCAAGTATTTCATTTTTCTTAAAAGGATGATCAGGCAAAGCATTAAGTAACTGACAAAGCCTCCCCCAAGCTTGTGGGAGACTCTCTTCTTTAGTTTGCACAAAATTAAATATTTCCTGTAAGCCAGCTTGTTTCTTATGAGAAGGAAAATATTTTTCAGAGAAGTAATAAATCATATCCTGGGGACTACGCACACAACCAGGAGTAATAGTATTGTACCAAGTTTTAGCATCACCCTTTAATGAGAAAGGAAATAATTTGAGAATAAAGTAATAGCGAGTTTTCTCATCATGAGTAAAAAGGGTGGCTATATCATTCAACTTAGTAAGATGTGCCGCAACAGTTTCAGTTTCATAACCATGGAAAGGATTAGATTCAACCAAAGTACTTAACTCTGGGTCGACAGAGAATTCATAATCCTTATCATCAATAAAGATTGGTGAAGTAGCAAACTTAGGATCATATTTCATTCTAGCATTCAGAGATTTTTCTTTATACTTGCGCAGTAATTTCTCTAGATCATCTCTATCCTTACAATCAAGAATATCTCTAGTTGTCTCCTCATTTATGACATAACCTTCCGGTACCTTAGGCAATTCATATCTAGGAAGGCTAGTTCTAGCAGGTGTTTCAGGAGTTTCAGTTTCAAGCTCATCATCAGATTCAACAACATCATGTTGTATTACTCTAGCAGTTTGTTCATCAAGAAATTCACCAAGTGACACATCATCATTATTAAGCAAGGTACTAGCATCATCATAAGCATCATTCATAGTAGAAATAGCATCATCAATAACTTGCGACATATTAGAATTGAAAGCATGTGGTGGTGTTGCAAGTTTACTCAAAACAGAAGGTGAATCTAAAGCAGAACTGGATGGCAGTTCCTTACCTCCCCTCGTCTCTGCGGGAAATATCTTAGTCTTTGGATCCTTCAGATTCTTCATAGTGATAATATGATAATAATTCCAAGTGACTCAACAAATATAGCTATGCTCCCCGGCAACAGTGCCAGAAAAGGGTCTTGATAACCCACAAGTATAGGCGATCGCAACAGTTTTCGAGGGTAGAGTATTCAACCCAAATTTATAGATTCGACACAAGGGGAGCCAAAGAATATTTGAAGGTATTA
This sequence comes from Triticum aestivum, assembly GCF_018294505.1. NCBI lineage: Eukaryota > Viridiplantae > Streptophyta > Magnoliopsida > Poales > Poaceae > Triticum > Triticum aestivum. Next base: position 167,534,232 of record NC_057814.1, on the reverse strand, counting down.
GCAGCTGAGTTGTCAATTCAACCACACCTGCAGATTAATTATCTGCAGCAAAGTGATTAGCAGCAAACTAGTTTGATAGTTTTGATAGTAGTGACAGCAGCAACGGTAACAGTAACAATGATAGCAGTTATTTGTAGCGAGTGTAACAGTAACGATAGCATTAGTAACTTAGCAGAAACAATATAAGATAAATTCGTAGGCATTGGATCGGTGACTTGTTGGATGATATTCATCATGTGACAGTTATAACCTAGGGCGATACGGCACTAGCTCCAGTTCATCGATATAATGTAGGCATGTATTCCGTAAATAGTCATATGTGCTTTATTAAAACAACTTGCATGGCATCTTTTGTCCTACCCTCCCGTGGCAGCGGGGTCCATATTGGAAACTAAGGGATATTAAGGCCTCCTTTTAATAGAGAACCAGAACAAAGCATTAACACATAGTGAATACATGAACTCCTCAAACTACGGTCATCATCGAGAGTGGGCCCGGTTGTTGTCACTCCGGGGTTGTCGGATCATAACACGTAGTAGGTGACTATAACTTGCAAGATCGGATCTAAAACATGAATATAATGATGGATTCATAAACGGGTCAGATCTGAGTTCATGGCACCCGGGTCCAAAGTGACAAGCATTAAGCATAGCAAAGTCATAGCAACATCAATCTAAGAACATAGTGGATACTAGGGATCAAGCCCTAACAAAACTAACTCAATTACATGATGAATCTCATCCAACGCCTCACCGACCAGCGAGCCTACGAAGAAATTACTCACTCCCGGTGGGGAGCATCACGGAATTGGCGATGGAGATGGGTTGGTGATGACGAAGAACGAAGATCCCCCTCTCCAGAGCCCCAAACGGACTCCAGATCTGCTCTCCTGAGGAAGAACAGGGTTTGGCGGCGGCTCCGTCTCGTGAAACGCGATAATTCTTTCTCCCTCTTTTTTTCTAAAAATATGTGATTTATAGTGTTAGGGGGGCGTCTGCGTGGCCACCAGGTGGGTACAACCCACCTGGACGCGCTAGGAGAGGGGACGCGCCCTGGTGGGTTGTGCCCACCCAGGGGCCCCTCTCTGGTGGGTCTTGGCTCCAATAATTCTCTTTTATTCCATAAAAATTCATCGCGAAGTTTCGTTCCATTCCGAGAACTTTTATTTCTGCACAAAAACAATACCATGGTAGTTCTGCTGAAAACAACGTCAGTCCGGGGTTAGTTTCATTCAAATCATGCAAATTAGAGTCCAAAACAAGAGGAAAAGCGTGAGAAAAAGATACGCTGGAGACGTATCATCGCACGCGCGCGCCGTATTCCCCGTGCTCGAATCGCGCACGCACGCGCTCACCTGCTCGCGCTCGTCGTGCACCACGCCCCGCCCTGCGGCGCACTCGCCTCGCCCTTCCGACGCTCCCCGGCCTTGCCCTCCGGGCCCACCCACAACAGCGCCCATCCCGTGCGCTCACCAGCAAGCGCGCCTGCTCGCCCATCGCACCTCGTCCACACCTGCTCGCCAACCACGCCCCGGCCTCGCCTGCTCACTCGCGCCGTGCAAGCCTGACGCGACCCCGCCTGCGAGCCTGCCTACATCGCGCGGCCCCGCCTGCGCCGAGCAGGGAGGTCGCTGCCACCGCGTGCGGGTAGGACACCGCCAGAGCCTAGGATGGCGCAGGCTGTCGGCTAGTCGCGGCTGCCGAGGTCGTGCGCCGGCGCGGTGGGGAAGAATCGGAGAAAAGAAGGAGAGAGCGGATGGGTGGGCGGGTGGGTGGGTGGGCCCCTTTGTTTCAATGACTAGCGGGCCAGGCCTCACATGCAAAGGGACAGGTCCGGATGAGGACCACACAGAAAACGTCCGGTCGTGTCCGTTTCAGACAGACCAACTTTGCGCTCAGGATGGGGCGAGGACCAGAAATGGACATTTTTTGCGGATGGGGTCGCACGTTGGGACGTCTCGTATGTCCGTTTATCCTCAAACGGACAGCCCCAGTCGATTTGGGGTCGTGCGTTGGAGTTGGCCTTAGATTTTTTCTTTAATTAACTTTGTAAGAGGATTACCTTAATGTCTTCTATCTTTTGCTCCTTGGCGAAAAATAGCTCGTTGCAGCTGTTTAGTAAAAAAGGTCTTCTATCTTTTGCTCCTTGGCCAGAAATAGCTCGTTGCATCTGTTTAGTTAAAAAGGTGTCGCTACAAGCATTTTGGATGGAGCATATATACACATCTATATAGAGCAAAAAGTATTTTCCAACTCAAAAAACTGAGAGCAGACGTACTTTCTTTTGAGGGCATATAGAGCACGAGTTAAAACCCTGAGACTGGCTAGAGGTAAGTCGACTGATATATTAATTTGGATGTATCATAGTTGTTTCCAGCCATCCGATGCAAAACAAATGGCCAGATGCCTACTCGCCTACGCTGGCTGCGGCTTGTACCTGGCCGAGGCCTTCCCGATTTCCCCGGGCCTCGCTTCGCTCACTCCGGTGCGGCCGTCTGCGGCCTTGGTGGTACACGCTACCGCCTCCTTCCATCTTCGCCGAATTGACTGACCAAATTGAAAAATCAGGCGACTGATCGCACAGCTAAACTGTAAAACCCCATCAAAAAACTGGATTCCTCATGTGAAGAAACAGAATAACCCGTGAAAAACAAAGGCCGATCTTTAAAAAAAGAACCAAAGGCCGTGCCGGCCAGAAGTCTGGAGTCTCTCGACGGATCAATAGGCAGGGCCTTTTGTCCTGGTTGGTGTCACCAACCAGGACCAATAGGCATCTACGCGTCAGCAGCTGGCAGGAGCTGAGGTTTTTTTTTTTTTTGAAAGGGGGTGGTTTAGGGGTTTTGGGGGGTTAATTTAGGTGTTTCATATATTGTGTTAGCTAGCTAATTAATAGAGAGAAGTGTCCTCTCTTATCTCCGTGCTTGGTCGACGCTACGTACTATATACGTATGGAGAGGAGTAGACACGCTAGCTAGTAATCAAATGAAGGAAACAGAAGATCATCATGAATATATGCATACAGAGAGAAGTGATATCGACCACCTCTCCTTCTCCGAGATATTGGTCGAACAACAAGTTCTCGTACATCTATCCGACACTGCCGGCTACATATATACAATAATTATCTCTTACAATACATCTCCTAATTAAATTGTAGGAACACAGGGTCCACATAGTATTCTCCGTTTTTAGCGATCACGTGGTCAAGGAAGAATGCCGCCAATTCCTCTTGAATTCCTCGCATACGATCTGGTGGTAGGAGTTCATCCCGCTTCCGAAACATCTAAATTGAAGAAGGGGGTCAATACATATATATATATATGAATAAATGAAACTCAACACAAATGATGGTAATAAAATAAAATTGTGAATATTATTGCTTACGCACTTCATATTGTTCTTCAATGTAGCCCCGCTCACAGGTCGTGTAGCGGATGGACTCGCAAACGTAGTATCCACAGTAATTATTCCCGGGTTCCTGCCACAACCACTTTACAAGAAATAGAGGTCAATCAAACTGATAAGCAAGCATGCTAAATGGTATTGATGAAACTATCTCTTGAATCACTAGGAGATGCGCGGAACATGCTACTATAGTACTTACTTTCGGGTGATTAAATTGCAGCTTCTTCGGCAGTCCCGGAGCTTTTGAGGCGAATTTTCTCCAAACCCTGCCAGACAAAGAAAACAATTACTTGATATCAGGAAATGAACAAAGTTGCTGATATGGTGATAATGATCGATTTAACTTACTTCTCGAGCATTTGAGTCATGTTCGCATAGTCCTGGGGATCTTTTCGTCTCGAGTCTAAGACGGTTACTACTCCCTGCTCAAGCTTAATCTCTAGGAGAATATAGTGGAAGCTGCGCATGCATGCATAAGTCATCAATTACATTACCATAACCTGGACTAATAAGGGAAACCGAATATGCACAAGACAGTAACACTCACTTGAAGTTGTAAGGAAAGAGTATTATATCTTTGTTTTGATTTAATACCAACGATTGTAGCAAGTTGGCCTCGGCTTCTTTGGGATGTTTTTCAACCGTATATGCATCTATGAGATTTGTGTTAATGAACCCAATATCACCGATTTGTCTTTTCTTCAATTCGGCGATCTTCAATCTGCATAATATAGTGAGGATAATTATAAATACATGCAATGAAAGAGCTGACCTATATAGAGAGACTTAATGACAGAAGTAGTACTACTTACAGACAGTAGCAAGTGATCGTTGTTTTATCGAGGGCCTTTTGATTGTAAAACTGGAAGAAATTCTCAAATGCAACATTCAGCAGATCAATTCCAACGAGGTCATGCTCCGGTTTAACTCTCAGCGTCAAAGTATCCATCCCATCAGACTCTCTGCAGGTTTTCATGTACCAATCATGTAGTCTTCGCATCATCGTTGTTAGAGATCTTTCATCTTTGACGAGAGGCTTCCCGTAATGGTATTTGTGTTCGTCCACCTCCATGATTTCATAATGTACATCATCGGGCAGGTAATCTCCAAGATTGCTATAACCGGGCACCATACTCGGATCATTAGCGACGATGTCTTTTGACACCTTGAGCGGGGGGCACGATTGGTTCGCTTGTTCGCCGAGCTGGGCAATTTTTTTCCCAGCTCGTCGTTCTTTTAACCTTTGATCACTGACAGTACTTCCCGACCGCTCCGCTTCGGCATATGTCTTTGCAAGAATGCGCTCATAGTTGCCTCTCGGCGGAGACTTTGGTGGTTTTGTCAGGGCAGCCAGAGTGCGCTTTGCTTTCACCGGATCTACCTTCTCCTCCGGAGGTGGATGTTTCTTTGCTTTCACCCCTTCAAAGAAGTTTGTCACTTCGGCTCGCACGATCTTCCTGGTTTCCTCCTCGGTCCTCTCGTATGGTAACTTCTCTGGAGTCTTCAGAGAAGGACCGAATCTGTATTGCCTCCCGCCTCTGGCAGCTGTACTGCTAGACGCCGGCAGAGCAGACGGAGCGGCTGCGGCTGTCTTCTTTCCTTGCTTACGAGGCGGAGGAGAAGGACTACGACGCGCCGGAGCAGCCGCAGCGGCGGCGGGTCTCTTCCGCCCTTGCTGACGAGGCGGAGAAGGAGGAGGCTGGCTGCTCTGGCGCGCCGGCGCTGGCGGAGAAGGAGGCGGAGTGCCGCCACGCGCCGGAGAAGGAGGCTGAGTGCCCTGATCACTCGCCGGAGGAGGAGGCGGAGGAGGAGGCGGAGTGCCCTTACTCGCCGGAGCCGTCCAGTTCGGAAGCTTGATGAGCTCCTTCCGCCATAGGCATGGAGTCTTCAGAGCAGAACCCAGCCGAGTCTCCCCTTCACCCGTAGGGTGGTCAAGCTGGAGCTCCTCAAATCCCTCCGTTATTTCATCCACCATCACCCTAGCATATCCTTCTGGAATCGGCCGGCAGTGGTAGGTTGCGCCGGGTTCAGGAGGTAAAACAGAGCCAACAGCCGCCTTGACTTTGAAGTTCTGCCATTCCGCCATAAGGTGGCAATGTTGAGACTCCGTGATAGCATCCACGGGGTAGCTAGCAGGAGCCGCATGCTCCAGCTGAAGCAGCTCGGTGGAAGCCACGCTGCTTCTCCGCTGAGATGGCGGTGTAGCTTCGGGGGCAGTTTCGGCATGTCGATTGCCGTCTCGTTCCTCTAGCGCTTGAACCCTTTCGTGCAGCTTCTGAATTTGGATCTGCTCCACTTTTTTCCTCCTCTCCTGGCTTTTGTAACCGCCCGCGTCCGGAAAACCAGCCTTCCACGGAACGGAGCCTGGCGTGCCTCGTGTCCGTCCAGGGTGCTCAGGATTCCCGAGGGCCATTGTGAGCTCGTCGTTCTCTCTGTCTGGAACGAACGTCCCTTGCTGCGCTGCATCGATATATTGCTGAATCTTCTTGACTGGTATTCTCAAAAGCTCGTTCGTCCAAACGCACCTCCCTGATACAGGGTCCAAGGTTCCGCCAGCCCCGAAGAACCAAGTCCGGCAACGGTCTGTCCAGTTCATTGTCTGTGGTTCGATCCCTTTTTCAAGCAGATCATTCTCAGCCTTGGCCCACTTAGGTCGGGCTTTGAGGTAGCCACCTGACCCCGTGCGATGGTGAAGCTTCTTCTTTGCAGCATTCTTCTTGTTTGTCGCTGACATCTTCTTACTCTTTTCCGATGTCTTGTGGGCCACAAATGCGGGCCAGTGATCTCTGATCTTCTCATACCGGCCGATGAATTCTGGTGTCTCTTCTTTGTCGACAAACGTTTTCAGCTCATTCTTCCACCTCCTGAATAGGTCTGCCATCTTCTTAAGAGCATGAGACTTGATTAATTGCTCTATAACTGGCTTCTCCGGATCCTCCTCTGGCGGTAGGGTGAAATTTGCCTTCAGCTCAGTCCAAAGATCATCTTTCTGCATATCATTGACATAAGACACCTCAGGGTCTTCCTTCTTAGGCTTATACCATTGCTGGATGCTGATCGGGATCTTGTCCCTAACTAGAACCCCGCACTGAGCAGCAAATGCATCCTTTGTCCGGATGGGTTCAATCGGTTGGCCGTCGCGCGCGATTGCTGTGATCTCAAACCTTTCATCCGAGCGCAACTTTCTCTTCGGGCCTCGTCTCTTTACCGAAGTTGTGCTCGATCCGGAGGGCTAGAAAAAAGAAGAAAGACGAGTGTTAATTAATATGTGTACATACCAAAACAATGAATGCATCAATTAGCTAGTCAGCACAGGCTTAACTAATATATTTACCTGGCCGGACTCTGTTCGGTCACCGGAGCCGTCACCACGGGCTCCTTCTTGCACCAGCATTGGGTCACCGGAGCCATCATAATCATGTCTTTCCTCCTCCACTCTTCGATCACCGTAGCCTGCTTCTTCACCCTGTTCTTCCAGACCATCATTGTCGTTAAGATACGACAAGATATCACCTCCGGCTAAGATTATGTCCCCCAACACCTCTTCTGCTTGCTCGTCTCGTCCGTGCTCCATTGTTTCTGCAAATATTACAACATGGCAATTATTACACAAACATGACAGCAGGTGGATATATTAGTGCAAACGTAGACCTAGCTTATTCCGGGTTTGGGGTGGCCTAGGCAACGCTTCAAGGGTAGGGGCGCGGCGGGAGGGGGTAGGAGACCGACATCGTTTTTTTCTAGGGTTTGGGTGTCCTCGAGAGTTTTGGTCGAGCGAGAGGGCCGGGGGGTGCTCCCGTGGTATAAGTTATCACGGTCGAGAGGGGGTATAAATATCGACCGTCCATCATGTCGAAGTTATCTGGGAGGGAGTTATATATATCGACAACGACGACATACATACATGGGAAAATAATGTTATCGGGGAGGGGGTATATCGACCCCCCCCCACGTGTTGAAGTTATCGGGAGGGGGTTATATCGACAACGACGACATACGTACATGGGAAAATAATATTATCGGCGGGGAGGGGGTATATCGACCCCCCCTCGTGTTGAAGTTATCGGGAGAGGGGTATATCGACGACGACAGACCCGATAAAACATAAGAAAACGAAGAAGAAATAAAAAGAGGAGAAGAAGAAAAGGAATAGAGGAGAAGATCGAAGAAAAAAGAAGAAAAAAAAGAGGAGAAGAAGAAAGGAATAGAGGAGAGAAGAAGAAAAAATAGAATTTTTTCTATTTTTTCTTCTTCTCTTCTATTCCTTTCTTCTTCTCCTCTTCTTTTTCTTCTTTTTTCCTCTTCTTATTTATTTCTCCTCTTCTTCCTCTCCTCTTCTTCTCCTTTCTTCCTCTTCTTATTTTCCTTTTTATATGAACATATCATCATATATATGAACATACATTTTCTTTGCATATGCATATGAACATACATTTTCTTTGCATATGCATATGAACATACATACATACATTTTTCTTTCATATGAACATACATACATACATTTTCTTTGCATATGACCATACATACATTTTTCTTTGCATATGACCATTCATACATTTTCTTTGCATATGCTTTGCATATAAACATACATACATATGAACATACATACATACATATAAACATAACATACACAAAAATTCTAAAATCTGCCTAAAAAATTCTAAAAATCTGCCTAAAAAATTATATGAAAAAAGCATACATCATCCATCCATCCATATAATGAACATATACATCATCCATCCATCCATATAATCAACATATGCATATGAAAAAAAAAATTATATGAAGAGGATCGAGGGGACAGGGAGGAAAGGGGGTCGCCGGAGCCGGACCGAACGGGGAGGAGGGGCGGCGTCGAGGCAGGGGCGGCAGTGGGGGCGGGCGCCGGCGACGACGACAATGGTGGGGGCGGGCCGGGGCGCAGGGGCGCGGCCGTGCGTGCTCGGGGACGGGGCAGGGGCACGGGGCGGCGGCCGGCGTGGGCTCGGACGCGGGGCAGGGGCACGGGGAGACGGGGATGGCGGCCGGCGGCGACGGCGACGAGGAGCGCGCGAGCGATTTGGGCAGCCTGGCGGCGGGGGCAACTGGCGAGGGAGGCGACGGAGATGTGAAATTTTCACAAGTCCTGGTTATATAGCAAGGGCATTGGTCCCGGTTCGTGGCACCAACCGGGACCAATGCCACCCTTTAGTCCCGGTTGGTGCCACCAACCGGGACCAAAGGTCCCTTTTCAGCAGCGCAAAGGGCGGGAAGCGGCGGCCTTTGGTCCCGGTTGGTGGCACCAACCGGGACTAAAGGGGGGGCATTGGTCCCGGTTGGTGCCACGAACCGGTACCAATGCACCCCTTTAGTCCCGGTTGGTGGCACCAACCGGGACCAAAGGCCTCTTGCTGCCCGCGTCGCGGCCAAAAGTTTAGTCCCACCTCGCTAGTTGAGAGGGGCTCGGAGTGGTTTATAAGCCCCGCTGCGGCTGCTGTCTCGAACTCCTCTCTATAGCAGGCTTCTGGGCCTAACTTTGGCGCGCTGCCCGTTGAGCCCTCTAGCCCTTCTGGGCCTGTATTTGCAAACCCGAGGGTTGGAGGGCCCAGCGGGCAGCGCCCCAACAATTTTTTTTGCTGTCCGCATCGCGGCCAAAAGTTTAGTCCCACCTCGCTAGCCGAGGGGCGCCCGCACCAGTTTAAATGCCGCGGCGCGGCTGCTGTTTCGAACTCCTCTCTATAGCAGGCTTCTGGGCCTAACTTTGGCGCGCTGCCCGTTTAGCCTCCTAGCCCTTCTGGGCCTGTATTTGCAAACCTGAGGGTTGGAAGGCTAAGCGGGCAGCGCCCCAACAATTTTTTTTGCTGTATTTAGTTTTTTTGTTTTCTTTTTTGCTTTATTTATTTTGTTTTGTTTCTACTTACAACAAAAAACTTATTTATTTTATTTTATTTTGTTTCTAATTAATTATTTATTTTACTTTATGATAATTCTTTTTGCTATTAAAGTTTCTATCAAAAAAAGTTCTTTATGAATTTTTTTGCTGTATTTAGTTTTTTGTTTTCTTTTTTGCTTTATTTATTTTGTTTTGTTTCTACTTACAACAAAAAACTTATTTATTTTATTTTATTTTGTTTCTAATTACTTATTTATTTTTACTTTATGATAATTCTTTTTGCTATTAAAGTTTCTATCAAAAAGGTTCTTTATGAAAATTCTTTTTCCTTTTAATGATTTTGAACAGAAAATACTTCGATAATTTTAGTTGCATCAATTTTATATGATTTTAGTTTCAATAATAATAGAGGTTTCTTATAATGTTTTGAACAGAAAATACTTTGTTAATTTTAGTTTCATAAATTTTATTAAAGTTTATTTTATTTTGTCGGAACATAAGAAGTCCGGAGTTGTAATAAGTTATTAAAAATAAAAAAGAGGCGCAATGCTCGTTGATTTGCTTCAAGCCCTTTGGAATAGTGTAGACTGCACTGCACATAGCTCCATGCAGTCTACCTTATTCCTCAAGGCTTGAAGCTAAGCAACGTGAGCATTGCGCCTCTTCTTCATCGTCTCTGCACTCAGGGCTTATAAACCGCTCGTAGTGCCTCTCAGCTAGCGAGGTGGGACTAAAAAACTGCTTAGTAAGAAACTCTAGTACCGGTTCGTGCCACGAACCGGTACTAAAGGTGCTCGTGGGGCCACAGCCTCATTAGTACCGGTTCGTGGCACCAACAGGGACCAAAGGGTGGAATTGGTCCCGGTTCGTGCCACCAACCGGGACCAATGGCCTTGCACAGCGGCGTGGTGGTGAGTTTAGTCCCACCTCGCTAGCTGAGAGAGAGCCGCACCTGTTTATAAGGTGCGGTGCGCCTGAGCTGTCGAGCTCCTCTCTAAAGCAGGCTTACGGGCCTAACCTCTCTGTACATGCCTGTGGGCCTACTGGGCCTTCTGCGGGCCTGAATCCTGGCCCATGGATGGGTTTCTAATCGTATTCAGGCCGTGGTGGCCCAGTAGGTGGCATAATTTTTAATTTTTGGCCTGTTATTTTTCATGCATTTACTAATTATTTTGAGCTATAAGACCCTAAAATTGAAAAGCATTTCAAATGAACTCTGAGAAGGTTGAAAGTTGGCATGGTATCATCATTTCATCCACATAGCATGTGCAAGAAAGTTGAGAGGGTTACGGCAAAAACTAGATGCACTTCTTGTACAAAACGGACAATGGTATCATACTCGTCTATTACAAAGTTGGCATGGTATCATCATAATAGTTGCGGGAGAAAGTCTTCACTTTTCTTCGCTTGTGTCATTTGCTTATTGCGCCGTAACCATGGATAATCTTCATCGTTTATCAGGATGCTTGGGTCAGCCTTGACTTTGAAGGGAGGAATTTCATGAAACTTTTCATAATCTTCAGACATGTCTGTCTTGCCCTCCACTCCCACAATGTCCCTTTTTCCTGAAAGAACTATGTGGCGCTTTGGCTCATCGTATGATGTATTCGCTTCCTTATCTTTTCTTTTCCTCGGTCTGGTAGACATGTCCTTCACATAGATAACCTGTGCCACATCATTGGCTAGGACGAACGGTTCGTCAGTGTACCCAAGATTGTTCAGATCCACTGTTGTCATTCCGTACTGTGGGTCTACCTGTACCCCGCCTCCTGACAGATTGACCCATTTGCACTTAAACAAAGGGACCTTAAAATCATGTCCGTAGTCAAGTTCCCATATGTCCATTATGTAACCATAATATGTGTCCTTTCCCCTCTCGGTTGCTGCATCAAAGCGGACACCGCTGTTTTGGTTGGTGCTCTTTTGATCTTGGGCGATCGTGTAAAATGTATTCCCATTTATCTCGTATCCTTTGTAAGTCAATACAGTCGAAGATGGTCCCCTGGACAACGAGTACAACTCATCACAAACAGTGGTGTCACCTCTGAGACGTGTTTCCAACCAACTGCTGAAAGTCCTGATGTGTTCACATGTAATCCAGTCGTCACACTGCTCCGGGTGTTTGGAGCGCAGACTGTTCTTGTGTTCATCGACATACGGGGTCACCAAGGTAGAGTTCTGTAGAACTGTGTAGTGTGCTTGAGACCAAGAATGCCCGTCCCTGCATATTATTGAGTCCCGCTCCTAGCGTGCCTTTTCCAGTCAGTCTCCCCTCATACCGCGATTTAGGGAGACCTATCTTCTTAAGGCCAGGAATGAAGTCAACACAAAACCCAATGACATCCTCTGTTTGATGGCCCATGGAGATGCTTCCTTCTGGCCTAGCGCGGTTACGGACATATTTCTTTAGGACTCCCATGAACCTCTCAAAGGGGAACATATTGTGTAGAAATACGGGCCCCAGAATGACAATCTCGTCGACTAGATGAACTAGGACGTGCGTCATGATATTGAAGAAGGATGGTGGGAACACCAGCTCGAAACTGACAAGACATTGCGCCACATCACTCCTTAGCCTTGGTATGATTTCTGGATCGATCACCTTCTGAGAGATTGCATTGAGGAATGCACATAGCTTCACAATGGCTAATCGGACGTTTTCCGGTAGAAGCCCCCTCAATGCAACCGGAAGCAGTTGCGTCATAATCACGTGGCAGTCATGAGACTTTAGGTTCTGGAACTTTTTCTCTGGCATATTTATTATTCCCTTTATATTCGACGAGAAGCCAGTCGGGACCTTCATACTGAGCAGGCATTCAAAGAAGATTTCTTTCTCTTCTTTCGTAAGAGCGTAGCTGGCAGGACCTTCATACTGCTTCGGAGGCATGCCGTCTTTTTCGTGCAAACGTTGCAGGTCCTCCCGTGCCTCAGGTGTATCTTTTGTCTTCCCATACACGCCCAAGAAGCCTAGCAGGTTCACGCAAAGGTTCTTCGTCACGTGCATCACGTCGATTGAAGAGCGGACCTCTAGCTCTTTCCAGTAGGGTAGGTCCCAAAATATAGATTTCTTCTTCCACATGGGTGCGTGTCCCTCAGCGTCATTCGGAACAGCTAGTCCGCCGGGACCCTTTCCAAAGATTACGTGTAAATCATTGACCATAGCAAGTACGTGATCACCGGTACGCATGGCGGGCTTCTTCCGGTGATCTGCCTCGCCTTTGAAATGCTTGCCTTTCTTTCGACATTGATGGTTGGTCGGAAGAAATCGACGATGGCCCAGGTACACATTCTTCCTGCTTTTGTCCAGGTATATACTTTCAGTGTCATCTAAACAGTGCGTGCATGCGTGGTATCCCTTGTTTGTCTGTCCTGAAAGGTTACTGAGAGCGGGCCAATCGTTGATGGTTACAAACAGCAACGCGTGCAGGTTAAATTCCTCCTGTTTGTGCTCATCCCACGTACGTACACCGTTTCCATTCCACAGCTGTAAAAGTTCTTCAACTAATGGCCTTAGGTACACATCAATGTCGTTGCCGGGTTGCTTAGGGCCTTGGATGAGAACTGGCATCATAATGAACTTCCGCTTCATGCACATCCAAGGAGGAAGGTTATACATACATAGAGTCATGGGCCAGGTGCTGTGATTGCTGCTCTGCTCCCCGAAAGGATTAATGCCATCCGCGCTTAAACCAAACCATACGTTCCTTGGGTCAGCTGCAAACTCAGCCCAGTACTTTCTCTCGATTTTTCTCCACTGCGACCCGTCAGCGGGTGCTCTCAACTTCCCGTCTTTCTTACGGTCCTCACTGTGCCATCGCATCAACTTGGCATGCTCTTCGTTTCTGAACAGACGTTTCAACCGTGGTATTATAGGAGCATACCACATCACCTTCGCAGGAACCCTCTTCCTGGGGGGCTCGCCGTCAACATCACCAGGGTCATCTCGTCTGATCTTATACCGCAATGCACCGCATACCGGGCATGCGTTCAGATCCTTGTACGCACCGCGGTAGAGGATGCAGTCATTAGGGCATGCATGTATCTTCTGCACCTCCAATCCTAGAGGGCATACGACCTTCTTTGCTGCGTATGTACTGTCGGGCAATTCGTTATCCTTTGGAAGCTTCTTCTTCAATATTTTCAATAGCTTCTCAAATCCTTTGTCAGGCACAGCATTCTCTGCCTTCCACTGCAGCAATTCCAGTACGGTACCGAGCTTTGTGTTGCCATCTTCGCAATTGGGGTACAACCCTTTTTTGTGATCCTCTAACATGCGATCGAACTTCAGCTTCTCCTTTTGACTTTCGCATTGCGTCCTTGCATCGACTATGACCCGGCGGAGATCATCATCATCGGGCACTGGTTCCTCTTGATCTTCAGCAGCTTCCCCCCTTGCAGCATCATTGGGCACATCGTCTGGTTCCTCTTGATCTTCAGCAGCTTCCCCCGTTGCAGCATCACCGTATTCAGGGGGCACATAGTTGTCATCGTCCTCTTCTTCTTCGCCGTCTTCCATCATAACCCCTATTTCTCCGTGCCTCGTCCAAACATTATAGTGTGGCATGAAACCCTTGTAAAGCAGGTGGGTGTGAAGGATTTTCCGGTCAGAGTAAGACTTCGTATTCCCACATATAGGGCATGGACAACACATAAAACCATTCTGCTTGTTTGCCTCAGCCACTTCGAGAAAATCATGCACGCCCTTAATGTACTCGGAGGTGTGTCTGTCACCGTACATCCATTGCCGGTTCATCTGCGTGCATTATATATAATTAAGTGTGTCAAAAACCATTACAGAACATCATGAATAGATAATTAAGTGACCAAATTAATAGAAGTTCATCATCACATTAGAACCAAAGTACATACATAGTTCTCATCTAACAACATATATATAGCTCTCCAGAGCATCTAATTAATTAAACCATACATTGAAACTATGTAAAACATTTCAATGCGAAAACAAATGCGATCATAATCGCAACCAAGGTAACAATTGATCCAACGGCATAATGATACCAAGCCTCGGTATGAATGGCATATTTTCTAATCTTTCTAATCTTCAAGCGCATTGCATCCATCTTGATCTTGTGATCATCGACGACATCCGCAACATGCAACTCCAATATCATCTTCTCCTCCTCAATTTTTTTATTTTTTCCTTCAAGTAATTGTTTTCTTCTTCAACTAAATTTAACCTCTCGACAATAGGGTCGGTTAGAATTTCCGGTTCAACCACCTCCTAGATAAATAAAATCTATGTCACGTTGGTCGGTATATTTGTCATAAACAATAAATGAACCAAATAGTTATAAAAAGATAATATATACCACATCCGAATCATAGACAGGACGAGGGCCGACGGGGGCGGATACCAAAACCATCGCACTATGTAATAAGAAGGAATAATAAAAGTAACAAAATTAGACAAGTAACTATCTAAAGTAAGAATTTTTTCCTTTCAGAAAGAAGATAAGAACAAGAGGCTCACCACGGTGGTGCTGGCGACGAGATCGGCGCGGGCGATCGACGGCGGTGAAGACGGGGACGGGACGTGACGGACCGCTAAACCTAGACAAATCTCGGGGAAAATGGAGCTCGGAGGTCGAGTTTCGAGAGGACAAAGATTAACTAGTGTGGCTCAGACATTTCATCGAACACCTCATGTGCATAGGAGGTGAGCTAGAGCACCCAAATGCCCTCCCCTCGCCGGCTAGAAAAAACAGAGCACTCTGGAGTGCTCTGCTGTGGCGATGGGGTATATATAGGGAACTCATTGGTCTTGGTTGGTGGCACCAACCGGGACTAAAGGCCTTTGGTCCCGGTTGGTGCCACGAACTGGGACCAATGCCCCCTTTAGTCCCGGTTGGTGGCACCAACCGGGACCAAATGCCTTGTGCTGCCCCGCGTCAAAAGTTTAGTCCCACCTCGCTAGTTGAGAGAGCTCGAGAGTGGTTTATAAGCGCTGCTGCGCCCACCCTCTCGAACTCCTCTCAACTGCAGGCTTTCGGGCCTAACTGTTCTCTTTGCCTGTGGGGCCTACTGGGCCTTCTGCGGGCCTGAATCCCGGCCCATGGATGGGTTTCTAATCGTATTCAGGCCGTGGTGGCCTAGTAGGTGGCATAATTTTTTTCCTCTGTTTTTTTTTCTCTTTTGCTTTATTTGTTTTGTTTTGTTTCTACTTACAACAAAAAACTTATTTATTTTATTTCTAATTACTTATGTATTTTACTTTAATTATTTTATTTTTATTTATTTTACTGCTGCTATTTTTACTTAATTTATTAAGGTTTATTTATTGTAGTTACTATAGTTTATTTTATTTTATTAAGGTTTACGAGCTGTGGGAGGGACGAGGGGTGGCGACGTGCTGTGGGACACGATGCAGGGGCCAATGAGGGACATAGAGGAGGGGCCGAGGAGGGAATTTAGGGTTAAGTTTTTATACGGGAACGGTTAGACGGGCTTTAGCGGGCTTTCACCGGGCTTGTGGGGTTTTACCAGGTCATCGATGAGAGTTTCCAAAAATGTCATTAGAAATCCGTCATGGATTAACAGGTTTCTTGTAGTGATATGTCGAGCACAATGAGTGGTGATCCTCCGGCCTCCCACTCGCACGCAGCCGCCGCCACCCTCCCGCTTGCTCGCCGCCGCCGTCGTCACCAGTCCCGGCCATGGCGCCGCCGCTGCCGTCGTGCCCCTGAAGACCTATTCATCTTGCCTGAAGGTGATCCTGTGTCAGATCCTGCACGATACCTCATCACTACAACACGTCGGCGGCGGTGTATGAGGCGTCCATGGCCCTGGTGGCGCCTTCAAGGGAGGACGCATGATCTTCAAGGGAGGACAGGCCATCAGATTCATCCACTTGGTAGCGTCTTTGTTCATCCAGGTTTGACGATTCATCTTTTCATTATCTAGTCTCTGAGGGATGTCAAACGTACCCTCAACAACTAACGTCAGCATTTATTTTGTTCTGTAGTGAACCCCCTCGATGAATGCATGTCTGTTGCCGTGGCTAGAGAAAATTCTACATATCCACATCCTGATAACCAACAAGATAAGTAGCAGCTTTGATATGGAGGTATTTTCCTTCACTGCGTGCTTTTTCTTTGTGCCCTTTACTGTACTGTAGTAGCATTTGCTAAATTGCATTGAGAGAATAGAACGGCACAACAAGCTAGGGCTTAAAGAAAACCAACCAAATTCCTTTTTTTTGGGATCAACCAACCAAATTGCTGTAATAGCACGATCCGCAAGACCTAGAAGGGATCTACACATGACATCGGTGGCTTCTCCTCCGCCTGCTATTTGCCGCTTTGACACTGTTGACAGATCCGAGTTCCACCTGCTAGGCTTGAATGGTAGATGTTACGGGCAACTGTATGTGAATCCCACTCCAAGGGATCGCCCTTCTCTATCCCAGATATGGCGGTTATGGAGTTGATGGCTCGTGTTTTTTTTTCTCTTTTGCTTTATTTGTTTTGTTTTGTTTCTACTTACAACAAAAAACTTATTTATTTTATTTCTAATTACTTATGTATTTTACTTTAATTATTTTATTTTTATTTATTTTACTGCTACTATTTTTACTTAATTTATTAAGGTTTATTTATTTTAGTTACTATAGTTTATTTTATTTTATTAAGGTTTATTTAGTTTTATTAAGGTTTATTTATTTTATAAATATAAAAAAATGAACATAGATGCGCTTATAGAGAAAATTAAACCTAAATTCATAGTAAATTTCTATGATTTACTGTGAATTTAGGTGAAATTCCCTGTATAAGGGCATCTATTTTCACTTTAAGAGAAGCTCAACAAGGCATAGAGGGACGGGCTTATAAACTGGTGTGAGCGCCCTTCGGTTGGCAAGGTGGGACTAAACACTGGCCGCAACTAGGACCAGCCCTTTAGTCCCGGTTTGTGGTAGGAACCGGGACTAAAGGGTGGTGGGCCAGGAGCGTGGCCCATTGGTCCCGGTTTGTCCCACCAACCGGGACCAACGGGTCCGGACGAACCGGGACCAATGCCCCCACGAGGCCCGGTAGGCCCCTGGCCGCACGAACCGGGACCAATGCTCACATTAGTCCCGGTTCGTGACTGAACCGGGACTAATGTGAATATTGCCCTGTGACCAAAGCCTAGTTTTTTACTAGTGTTCTCCGACGCCCTCCCGCCCCGCGTCGAGTACGGGAAGTACCGGAGCACGACCGGAGCCGCCGTCATCTGCACCGCTGGCGCCGCCGCCGCCTGCGCGACCCGTCCTTGTCCTTCCGCGCTCTCCGGTTTTGGGTTGGAGAAGTAGCAGACGCCAAGCAGTAGCAGGCAGAACACACAATACAGCATGATAGATGCGATGTTAATGGCAAGATGGATACCGTGCTCGCTCTCGGTATTTTTAGGGCTTTGGAGATTGGTTTCAGTCAATGGCAAGATGGATGCCGTACTCGGACATTCGGATTCTGATATGGTATAGTTTGGTAGTAGTACAATACTGCTTGGTTTCAGGATTAGAACAGGAGAATATTGCAGGATAAACTTGGTACGGATTGACTTAAAAGGCTTGGATACTTCCGTGGGAATCATGGCTGTTAGTTACTTATTAGGGTTTCGGGCCCAAAGCTCATCTATGAAAAAATTAGTAAAGGCCTTGCTTGCTTATTAGAGGAAATTGCACAGACCAACAATTATAGGGGATGAATTTGCAGAGAGTACATGCTTTTCATGTTTTTGCACAAAACATCTGTTGTGTAATCTGTTGCGGATAGCTCTAATCATTTGATTATGTTGACATGATTATTATTTTTTAGTCGAACATGATTTCTTTTTATTTGGAACCTGATGAGTGCCACACATGTGACACACATGAATAGGCCGCCGCCGCACAGGCAAGGGGCGCTGCCCTACCTGATGCTCGTTGATCCAACACCAGATACACCCCTGCCGCACCCACCCTAGTGCTTAGGCGTCAGGCCCGTCGCCACCGCGGACTTGACCGGCGACAGCGCTAGGGCTTGGGTCCCCTGGCGTCGCCCAGGGGAGGTGACGCGAGTGGGGTGACAGGGACGCCGGGGGAGGGGGTGTTCATGGTGGGGTTTAAGATTTCCAATGAATCACCTATTGCACTACGTCAATCCGTAGCCTTGTCATCCGCAAAACTTCTCCGTAGTTGTAGCAATGCTCTAACTAAATCGTTTAATGGTACACCATGCATAATACATACTACCATGTAGTAGCTGAAATGTACATGAAAAACACATTATACATTAAAATACTTCCACCAATCTTGATGCAATCCCACAGCTATGCAATGCACTGAACCTAATGTGCACGCTATAAAATCCTGGCCCACCTCGGAAGGGCATATCCGGGCCCCAACGAGATCACAAGACGGCTGAATCGATCATGCAGAGGCGACGCCATGACCAAGCTAAACCATGTCATCGGCAACCGATACTGGTTCCGATCCGGCCACGATACTCCGCCTGCACAGCGGGCAGGTGGTCTTGCTCTTCCTCCACACCTCGATGCAATCCCGGTGGAACAAGTGCCGGCACGCCGGCACCTCGCTGCACATCTGCCCCTGCAGGAACTCATCCTGGCAGATCGCGCACACCAGCTCCTCCGACGCCCGCCCGCCCTCCCCCGAGTACGGGAAGCACCCCAGCTCCACGACCGGCGCCGGCGCCGCCAGTCTGATCAACCCTTCAAACGCCTCCAGCAGCGCGGCCAAACGCTCCGCGGCAGCGATCTCTTCCGCCGTTGGTCCTCCTTGGCATAGTCCGTGCGCCGCCCGCGCCAGTTCATACCCCGTCCGCAGAACGGCCAAACTTTCCGCGGCCGCGTTCTGCTCCGCCGGGCGTCCTCGGAACAGTTGATAAGCCGCCAGCGCCAGCTCATACGCCGCCTGCGCGTTCGCCAAATCTCCGGCGGTCGCGCTCTCCTCCGCCCCGCTGTCTTGTGCTGCTCGCTCTCCGCCGCAGTGGCATATATTTGTGATTAAAACTAGCACGAACGCCGCTGCGATGAACAAGATCGAAAACCACACCATTACGAGGCCTAGGACCCCGTTCGCCTCCCCGAACAACGTCGTCGTCATTGTCGAATTCATCGGTCAGTTCAGATGCAAGCGGGGCTTGTCTTCTTGTCGGGACGAGGAGATATTTACTGGTATCTGAAAGCTGAATAAAACTGTTGCTTATTATTGATTTGGTGCGGCATACAAGAGTATATAAGAGGGTACAAACCGACTTGGGGTAGGGGTACAAAACTGACTTGGACTAGAAGTCGTATACCATAATGACTACTCTAACATCCCCCCGCAGTATCAACGGCAGGCTCGACGACGTTGAGACTGAAACAGATATCTTGAAACGGCTTAGTAGGCAGTGTCTCAGTGAAAATGTCAGCAAACTGAGCCGTAGAGGGAACATGAAGCACCCGAACCTGACCAAGAGCAACCTTTTCACGCACAAAATGAATATCAATCTCAATATGCTTTGTGCGTCGGTGTTGAACTGGATTGCTGGTCATGTAGACTGCTGATATGTTGTCACAGTAGACAATAGTGGCCTACTCAATAGGCCTGTGTAGCTCGGAGAGTAACTGCCGAATCCAAATGGTATCTGCAACGGCATGTGCCACAGCGCGATACTCAGCCTCGGCCGACGAACGTGAGACTGTAACCTGTCTTTTCGAAGACCAAGAAATCAAATTGTTACCAAGAAAAACACAAAAACCGGAAGTGGACCTTCGAGTGTCAGGACAACCAGCCCAGTCTGCATCAGAGTATGCGGTAAGCGAGTTTGGAGAAGAATTATTGAGGTGGAGACCATGATTGAGAGTTCCTTTTAAATACCGAAGAATGCGTTTAACATGATTATAGTGAGGAACCCGGGGATCATGCATATAGAGACATGCTTGTTGAACAGCAAAAGAGATTTCAGGACGAGTAATGGTGAGATATTGGAGAGCACCTGTTAGGCTATGATAGAGAGTAGGATCGGAAAAGGGTTCACCGGTAGCCGAAAGTTTAAAACTAGTATCGACAAGAGTGCGAGATGATTGACAGTCAAGCATACCAGCACGATTAAGAAGATCAAGAATATACTGACGTTGGGAAAGAAAAAGACTGGAGGAATCTCGAACAACAGCAATGCCTAAGAAATGATGAAGGAGTCCTAGGTCAGTCATAGAAAATTCAGATCTAAGAAGAGAGACAATATGATCTAAGAACTTTTGAGAGGAGGCGGTAAGAATGATATCATCTACATAGAGAAGTAAATAGGCAGTGTCAGAAGTTTGATGATACACAAAAAGAGAGGTGTCGGAGAGAGATGGAGTGAAGCCTATTGTTTTAATGAAGGAGGAGAAGCGTTGAAACCAAGCTCGTGGGGCCTGTTTAAGACCGTAGAGAGATTTCTGAAGAAGACATACATGAGTTGGAAATGATGGATTTTCAAAACCCAGAGGTTGCTGGCAGTAGACAGTTTCTTGAAGGGAACCATGGAGGAAAGCATTTTTAACATCAAGTTGGTGAATGAGCCATGAATAGGAGACAACAACACTAAGAACGGTGCGAATGGTGCTAGGTTTAACAACAGGAGAGAAGGTTTCTTCGTAATCAATTCCTTGTTGCTGAGAAAAGCCACGACAACCCACCTGGCTTTATATCGTGAGAGGCTCCCATCGGAGTGGAACTTTTGGCGAATAATCCATTTGCCAGAAACAATATTTGTATTGGGAGGACGAGGAACAAGTTGCCAGGTGTTGTTTTGAAGTAAAGCATTATATTCTTCTTGCATGGCAGCGGCCCAATTGGGATCAAGTAGAGCAGTTTTGTAATTCTTTGGAAGAGAAGTGAGAGATACGGAGGTATGAAGGTTTAGGCGGTCTTGGGGTTGATGAAATCCTGATTTGGCCCTAGTACGCATGCGATGATCATTAATCGGGGCTGCTGTAGGAATAGCACGAGGGGGTAAGGTGGGTACTGGTGAGTCCGGCGCAGCGGAAAAGTCGGACGAAGGAGTAGGGCTGGGTGGTGGAGTGGGAGCAGGGCTGGGTGGTGGAGTGGGAGTAGGGGCCGGGGGTGTTGGGGAGGAAGCAGGGGTCGGGGGTGTTGGAGACGTCTCGAGTGGGGTGAGTGTATGGTTGGGATTGGCTATGGTGGGTGTTAATGGTGGTGGTGATAAGTTGTGTTCGGCAGGTAGGGGAGTATATAGTTGGAAAGGACGGGGAGAGGGGGTGTTTGCGGAGCTAGGGGTGTTGGATGGTGTAGTAGTGCGTTGTGAGAAAGGAAAAATGTGTTCAGCAAACGTGACATGACGAGAGACATGAACGTGTCCGGTGTGAAGGTCGAGACAGCGATAGCCTTTGTGCTCGTCAGAGAAGCCGAGAAAAGCACATGGGATAGAGCGTGGTGACAATTTATTTGCAGAAGTGGCGTAGGCATTGGGAAAACAGAGACAGCCGAAAACACGAACTGCGGAGTAGTCGGGGTGGGAAAGAAAGAGGGAATAATAGGGAGTAGTGTTGGGTTTAGTTTTAGAAGGTCGAATATTTAGAAGGAAGGTGGCCATGTGTAGGGCTTCAGCCCAAAACTTGGGAGGCATAGATGATTGAATGAGGAGAGTGCGAACTATATCATTGAGGGTGCGAAGAGAGCGTTCTGCCTTACCATTTTGAGGGGAGGTGTAGGGACATGAGAACCTAAGCAGGATGCCATGTTGTAAGAAGAAAGTACGATTTTTAATGTTATCAAACTCGCGACCATTGTCACATTGGATAAAGCGAATTGGGAGAAAGAAGTGACCAGACACATAGCGTTGAAAATTAAGGAAAAGAGAATGGACCTCGGATTTGTTGCGTAGAGGAAAAGTCCAGACAAAGTGGGTGAAATCATCTAGGATAACAAGGTAGTATTTAAAACCCGAAACACTTGCAATGGGAGAGGTCCATAAATCACAATGTATTAATTCAAAGGGATAATGTAGGAGATATGCCCTAGAGGCAATAATAAATGATATTATTTATCTCCAAGTTCATAATTATGTTTATGTTCCATGCTATAACTGCAATGATTCTCGAGTCTGCAATATCCACGAGGCTCGGAGGAAGACTCAAATGCACGTGTGGAATAATAAACGGTAAAAAGTATTCCTAGTCTGGCCTCTAAGACTAGCTCAAGTGTTGCATGATGATTCTGTTTTCCTGGTCATGGGCATGTCTATGCCAGCAACTTTGAGGGCACAATGTTAAGAGAACATTTGTGTTGAATCGACCCGGATTGATGTTATGCTATGAGATTCATTCGTCACAAGTTTATTGGTACATAACACAGAGATGGTTAACGTTTGCATGATTCCTTAGACCATGAGAGTATCGAGTTTCTTCATGCTTGCTTCATGAACTTTGGGGTTTGTTAAACGTCATCCGTAAATGGGTGGCTATTACGGCGGCTTACGGGTTCATGGAAAAGTGTGTCAAGTAACTTGATAGCTCAAGATTGGGATTTGCTCCTCCGACGATGGAGAGATATCTCTGGGCCCTCTCGGTGTTACGGTATCCATCATCGTCTGGCCAGACACTTTGTGATTTGATCACGGGGATGCCGGAACACGATAACGAGAAAAGAGAACAATACCGGTAACGAGGTAACTAGCATAGTGGACAAGTTGTTGATCCACAGGAATGCCAACATGTCTCACCTCGGGTATTTGTAACATATCGCGAAGCAACAGGAATAGCACACGGCAACTGGAGGTTCACTCGAATATTTATTCGTGTGGGTATAGGGGTCAATATGGGTGTCCACGGCTCCGATGTTGATCATTGATTGGAAGGGGTTCCGGGTCATGTCTATACTTCACCGAACCTATAGGGTCACACGCTTAAGGGTCATCTATCTGCTGAATACTAGACAGGGAGTCTGAGAGAAAATCACCGAAAAAGTTTCGGACACCGAAAAGTTTCGGACAGCGGAATCGTACCGCAGAGAGAGGTCATCGGATAAGTTTCGATGATACCGAAAAGTTGTTTCGGGATACACCATTAAGTCAAATTGGTTTCGGCACATGCCTGATAATTCTTGGAGGATGCCAGAATCATTCTGGAAGCTTTTTGGAATTTTCTGAGATAAAAACCGGAAATGTTCCGGAGCTGCCGGAGCCACTTCAGATGCGTTTCGCAGATGAAAATCACTAAAACCGGAATTGTTTCGGAACGCGCTGAAAATCATTTTAGTGGGTACTGGAAATGTTCTTAGCCCACATAAATATTTTCAGTTCGATCAGACGCTGAAAAATGTCGTCGTGAATAGTGAAAATCAGCTTTATGGTTACTTTATGGAAAGCCACCTTTTGGGGCTTTGCTCCAAAAGATCTTGGGGATGACATGGATGGATAGGAGCCATTTTTTGGGCCCCTCATGGGGGTGTGGCCGGCCACATGAGGTATCCCCCCTTGGGGACCCTCTTGTTCCTTGGTTTCACTCCTAGGTCCTTGTGGAAGGACTTCATTCATGTGCATTTTGGGTTTTTTGTGAAACTACCCTACCCCCTTGGGATTTCCTATAAATAGAGGTGGAGGGGCAGCCCTCCACACTCATCCCTTGCTCTCATACACATGCCATGCATTATCTGGCTTCTTCTCTCCCTCCCACGAAAAGAGTTTCGTAGAGCCGTAAGGCTGTCTGGGTTCCGGCAGGAACTAGTTCTGGACGGCGAAGCCCTGCTGGATAGATGACACCGTATGTGTGCAACTCTGTAGAGAGATCGTAGTTTCGGTCTTAGTTCGTGAGTGCCTCCCGAAGGGCTGTCCGTGTGACCGTCCGAGTTTCGAAGGTCCTCCCGAAGGGCTGTCCGAGTGACCGTTCGAGTTTCGAAGGTCCTCCCGAAGGGCTGTCCGCGACACCGTCCGGGGGGGCTGTTCGACCGCCTCCCGGAGGGCTGTCTGAGGAGCAGATGAGGGTACACATCCTCGCGGTTGGGAGGTTGTAAATCCTAGCTGCGGGGATCTGCACCGCCGATCGTCATCGACTCTACTTCCCGCTGCGCTACGAGTCGGTAACGAAAAAAGATCAAACCATGTATGCAGTCTCCATAGTGGTCCTGGGCTGGTGCGTAGGTCGGAAATTTTTTGTTTTCTGCTGCGTTCCCCTACAGATAAGTGCTACAAGAACTAGAGGAACTAAAGGGAAGACGCACATGTTTGCCTAATTGACAAGACCCGCAAAACACAGAATTATGAGAGTCCCTATTACATGGTATGGTAAATTCACTAAGCATAGAAGCTAAGACGGCGGGGTTGGGATGGCCTAAGCGACGATGCCAGAGATCGACGGAGGCCAGCATGGATGTTGGAGGGGTGGCGGCAGGAACTCCATTAAGAGAATAAAGATCACCGGAGCTATTGAAGCGAGCGATCTCGGCCTTGGTCAGGTAATCCTTCACAGATAAACCAAAAGGGTCAAATTCAGCCGAAACTAGATTGTCGCAAGTAAATTGGTGAACAGAGATAAGATTTTTAATGAGGGCGGGTGCAACTAGAACATCGCGAAGTAAAAGAGGTTTGGTGGAAGAGGGAAGTTAAGCCTGACCAACACAATATATAGGAATAGATGATCCATCTCCAAGGATAATAGAAGGGAAAGGAGATTTAGTGCAAGAAGATAACCAATTACTAGATGCAGACATATGACTAGAGGCCCCTGAATCAAAGATCCAATCCGTACCTGAGGTTCCTTGTGCAGCAAAGTTATTCATGGCCTGGAGAAAGGCAGCTTGATCCCAACTCGGCGTCGTAGGTGAGGGTGGCGTCGGAAGCGGTGCCGGCGGATACGATGGTGAAGGCAGTAGGGCCGGCTGGGGAGTGTAGTAGGCATTGGCCGGCTGTGGTGGGGGTGGCGTTGGGAGCAGGGCCGGCTGAGGTGTGTAGTAGGCGCCGCCGTCGGTGCTGTAATGACCATAAGGAGCATACGTCGGGGCGGCGTGATAGGCATTGGCCGGCTGTCGGGGGTTGAGAACCCCGGGAGCACCAGTAGGCGGCCGAAGGCCGGGTTGCCAGGCACCTGAGTATGCCGGCGGAGCACCGAGGGTGGACGGAGCGGACCAGGGCATGGGCCATGCTTGAACAAGCCCCGTCCAAGGATCATGAGGAGGCCGCCATGCAACCGCAGATGGAGCACTGGTGGGTGGTGCAGGACTCGGTGCTGGTGATGTCGTAGGCGGAACCGAACGAGTCGACGGCGGCCTGTAGATAGGGTTTTTGCCGCGGTAGTTCGGACTAGGACGCCAGCCTGGGGGCGGTTCAACAGATGACGATGCGGACAGCCCGGCGGCAGGAGCCGGCCTGGAAGGCGGCGCTGGTGTAGACGACAGAGGAGGACGAGCCGCAGCATGAAAGACCTTGGGGCGAGAGTCCTTGCGAGCTTGTGTTTCCGCCGTGAGTTGTAGCAAGGAACGAACTTCAGCGAAGGTAGGAGGGGACCGTATCATCGGTATGAACGAGGCTTGCTTGTCAAAGTCTTCGCTGAGGCCGACGACGACGATATTGATTAGCTGTGAGTCGCTAACTGTATCGCCGAGTTCGCGGAGCTCATCACCAATGGTCTTAACGCGCTGGCAGAACAGGTTCACCATATTGCGAAGCTCGGTGTGGAGAGCGTTTTTCCGAGCGTCGGTATTGCTTTGTAAGAGCTGACGGAGGGAGTGCCAGATGTTGGCAGCGGTGGCACCGTCGTGATCGAGCATGTTGAAGATCTCGGTGGTGATGCGGGTGTAGAACCACTGGACGATCGCGAGATCGTCTTTCAACCATTGCGGATCGTCGGGGCGGGGAAGACAGTTGGCGGCGACATGTGAGCGCAGGTTGCAGCGGCCGAGGTGGAGATCGAAGAGATGTCTCCAATGGTAGTAGTTGTGGGCGGCGAGATCAAGAACTATGGGGATGTAGGGGCTGACGTCGGAGATTGTGTCAGCAAGAGATATTGGTGCGGCGAGGATCGGTGCAGGGTAGTTTTGTGGAGTTATGGTGAGGGCCGAGAGAGAAGCGGCCGCGGCGTTGGCAGCCTTGGCGATGAGTGCGGCCCGGCGCTCGAAGTAGCCGGGCGGCGGCGGCGGCGGTGGCGTTGGCGGAGCCATACCCTAAACCCTGGGACCGGTATCTGATACCATGAAAGCTGAATAAAATTGTTGCTTATTATTGATTTGGTGCGGCATACAAAAGTATATAAGAGGGTACAAACCGACTTGAGGTAGGGGTACAAAACTAACTTGGACTAGAAATCGTATACCATAATGACTACTCTAACAGTATCGATCAAGAACAGCCGCTATCCTGTTTCTATATATCTCTTATTCTTAAGGAGTTATTAATACGTTGTAAATCGAGTCGGAGATTGATGCTAATACGTCGTCTCGTAGAAGACCTTAACGGTAACGGGAGACAAGATCGATACGTATACAGTGTGGTAGTAAAATCTGCTCTCTGCTGTTTGAAGCGCAGAGGCGTCCGGCGACCGCGATAACCTGGGAACTGGTAAAACTAACGGCGAAGCTAGCTAATGGTGAAGAATCCACCGTTGGTGTGGTTCTGGAGATTGGTGTGGTCACTTCAAGTGTAATTTGCATAGCATTTTTCTGAAACAATACATCTATAGAGTGTAAGGGCATCTCCAAATCGGACACTCAAATCGCCCCGCATACGTACGAATCACGATGTCCGAATGCAGTTTGCCATTCAACATTGTCCACATCGATCCGCTTGTCCGTTTTGCCGTAAATCGGAAGCAAACTAGGGGGCATTGCAGGAGTTCGGACCGCCACCACATGGGATTCTGACACCTCAGCCCACCCAAAACACCACTTGGACCATGCGTCTCCATCCGTTCATCCGCCCCGTCCCTCGCCGCCACCGCCAATCTACACCCCGGCCTCCTGCCAAGCCCTTCTCGTTCCACACCTCTCGTCCGTCCGCCGTGCAGGTACCACCCGTCCCTATGGTCCATACCTCTTTGCCTGTCCACCATGACCGACAAGTGTTTGGTAGAATGCCCATGTTAAATAAAAATTGTCTGTTTGTTGATGCAATGGATTCAAACATGGAGTACATGTACGCGCACTATGTTGAGTCGTCCGATGAGGAGGATTATGTGGATGAAACAACGATGATGCAAACGGTCCTTGCAGACGTGAAGTGTGCGGAAGAGCATGTTCTCAATTTCAAGGGATCGGTTAAGGGTCATCGGTGATGAATCAGAACAGGGTACGAGGGCATTTGACGCTGATGGACGACTACTTTGCCCCTAATGCACTATTTGCAGACAATTTACAATGGCGGCATGTCCTACGATGAGAATACTTCATCTTGAAGAATGATGTCGTAGAAAAGATTAGATTCTCTGGTTACTAGAAGTGCACAGCTGCATTGCAGATGGTTGCATATGGCATGGCTGCAGATTCGTGGGACAAATACCTCCGGATGTCTGAGAGGACATGTGGAGACGTCATGGTTAGATTTGCTACTATGGTTATCATGGCGTTTGGACCTCACTTGAGAGAATCAGCTGTCACAAACACCGAAAGGCTCTTGGCAATGTTGGAAATAAGAGGGTGGCCAGATTTGCTCGGATATCTTGAATGCATGCACTGAAGACGGAAGAACTGCTAAAAGCTCTACAAGGGCAATATCAGGGCCATGTTAAGAAGCTCACCATCATTCTTGAAATAGTTGTATCGCAGGAACTCCGGATTTGGCACACTTTCTTTGGCATGCCCGGGTCTCAAAATGACATCAATGTGTTGCAGCGGTCTATATTGTTTGCTAGGTTGGCTTATGGGAAAGCTCCTCCTTGTGACTATACTATCAATGGGCATTAGTACAACATGGGCTACTACCTGGTCGACGATATCTATCCTCCGTGGGTTACATTCGTCATTATCATCTATGAGCCAATTCATTAGAAAAGATCTCACTTTGCCAAAGACAAGGAGCTAGAAAGGATGTTGAGAGGGCATTTGCAGTGCTCCAAGCCCGTTTTAAAGTTGTTCATGGACCTACTAAACATTGGAATCTATAGACCTTGCGGGAGGTGATTGTTGGGGAACGTAGTAATTTCAAAAAAATTCCTACGCACACACAGGATCATGGTGATGCATAGCAACGAGAGGGGAGAGTGTGTCCACGTACCCTCGTAGACCGAAAGCGGAAGCGTTAGCACAACGCAGTTGATGTAGTCGTACGTCTTCACGATCCGACCGATCCAAGTACCGAACGTATGGCACCTCCGAGTTCAGCACACGTTCAGCTCGATGACGTCCCGCGAACTCCGATCCAGCAGAGCTTCACGAGAGAGTTCCGTCAGCATGACGGCGTGATGTCGGTGATGATGTTGCTACCGACGCAGGGCTTCGCCTAAGCACCGCTACGATATGATCGAGGTGGAATATGGTGGATGGGGGCACCGCACACGGCTAAGAGATCAAGAGATCAATTGTTGTGTCTATGAGGTGCCCCCTGGCCACGTATATAAAGGAGTGGAGGAGGGGGGAGAGGGCCGGCCCCTATGGCGCGCCCTGGAGGAGTCCTACTCCCACCGGGAGTAGGATTCCCCCCTTCCAAGTAGTAGGAGTAGGAGTCAAGGAAAGGGAAGAGAGAAGAGAAGGAAGGAGGGGGCGCAGCCCCTCCCCCTAGTCCAATTCGGACTAGGCCTTGGGGGGGGGGCGCAGCCTCTCCTCTCTCTTTCCCCCAAAGCCCAGTAAGGCCCATATACTCCCCGGCGAATTCCCATAACTCTCCGGTACTCCGAAAAATACCCGAATCACTCGGAACCTTTCCGATGTCCGAATATAGTCGTCCAATATATCGATCTTTACATCTCGACCATTTCGAGACTCCTCGTCATGTCCCCGATCTCATCCAGGACTCCGAACTACCTTCGGTACATCAAAACGCATAAACTCATAATACAAATCGTCACCGAACGTTAAGCGTGCGGACCCTACGGGTTCGAGAACTATGTAGACATGACCGAGACACGTCTCCGGTCAATAACCAATAGCGGAAACTGGATGCTCATATTGGCTCCCACATATTCTACGAAGATCTTTATCGGTCAAACCGCATAACAACATACGTTGTTCCCTTTGTCATCGGTATGTTACTTGCCCGAGATTCGATCGTCGGTATCTCAATACCTAGTTCAATCTCGTTACCGGCAAGTCTCTTTACTCGTTCCGTAATACATCATCTCGCAACTAACTCATTAGTCACAATGCTTGCAAGGCTTATAGTGATGTGCATTACCGAGAGGGCCCAGAGATACCTCTCCGATAATCGGACAAATCCTAATTTCGAAATACGCCAACCCAACAAGTACCTTCGGAGACACCTGTAGAGCACCTTTATAATCACCCAGTTACGTTGTGACGTTTGGTAGCACACAAAGTGTTCCTCCGGTAAACGGGAGTTGCATAATCTCATAGTCATAGGAACATGTATAAGTCATGAAGAAAGCAATAGCAACATACTAAATGATCAAGTGCTAAGCTAACGGAATGGGTCAAGTCAATCACATCATTCTCCTAATGATGTGATCCCGTTAATCAAATGACAACTCATGTCTATGGCTAGGAAACTCAACCATCTTTGATCAACGAGCTAGTCAAGTAGAGGCATACTAGTGACACTATGTTTGTCTATGTATTCACACATGTATCAAGTTCCGTTTAATACAATTCTAGCATGAATAATAAACATTTATCATGAAATAAGGAAATAAATAATAACTTTATTATTGCCTCTAGGGCATATTTTCTTCAGTCTCCCACTTGCACTAGAGTCAATAATCTAGTTCACATCGCCATGTGATTTAACACCAATAGTTCACATCACCATGTGATTAACACCCATAGTTCACATAGTCATGTGACCAACACCCAAAGGGTTTACTAGAGTCAATAATCTAGTTCACATCGCTATGTGATTAACACCCAAAGAGTACTAGGGTGTGATCATGTTTTGCTTGTGAGAGAAGTTTAGTCAACGGGTCTGCCACATTCAGAGCTGTATGTATTTTGCAAATATTCTATGTCTACAATACTGTGCACGGAGCTACTCTACCTAATTGCTCCCACTTTCAATATGTATCCAGATCGAGACTCAGAGTCATCCAGATCGGTGTCAAAGATTGCATCGATGTAACTTTTTACGACAAACTCTTTATCACCTCCATAATCGAGAAATATTTCCTTAGTCTTCTAAGGATAGTTTTGACCAAT
Source organism: Triticum aestivum (assembly GCF_018294505.1). NCBI lineage: Eukaryota > Viridiplantae > Streptophyta > Magnoliopsida > Poales > Poaceae > Triticum > Triticum aestivum. The sequence continues at coordinate 167,503,679 of NC_057814.1, read as the reverse complement.
GAACAGTGATCTACTCCTAGATCACTATTCTACTCCCTTTACGAAAACAGTGTAGGGTATACAATAGATCTGGTATACAGCATGGCATACTTTATAGAACCTATGGCTGAGGCATAGGGAATGACTTTCACTCTCTTTCTATCTTCTGTCGTGGTCGGGTTTTGAGTCTTACTCAATTTCACACCTTGTAATACAGGCAACAACTCGTTCTTTGACTGTTCCATTTTGAACTACTTCAAAATCTTGTCACGGTATGTAATCATTGAAAAAACTTATCAAGTGTTTTGATCTATCTCTATAGATCTTGATGCTCAATATGTAAGCAGCTTCACCGAGGTCTTTATTTGAAAAAACTCCTTTCAAATACTCCTTTATGCTTTCCAAAAAATTCTACATTATTTCCGATTAACAATATGTCATTCACATATACTTATCAGAAATGTTGTAGTGCTCCCACTCACTTTCTTGTAAATACAGGCTTCACCGCAAGTCTGTATAAAACTATATGCTTTGATCAACTCATCAAAGTGTATATTCCAACTCCGAGATGCTTGCACCAGTCCATAGATGGATCGCTGGAGCTTCCACATTTTTTCGACACGTTTAGGATCGACAAAACCTTCTGGTTGCATCATATACAACTCTTCTTTAATAAATCCATTAAGGAATGCAGTTTTGTTTATCCATTTGCCAGATTTCATAAAATGCGGCAATTGCTAACATGATTTGGACAGACTTAAGCATAGATACGAGTGAGAAACTCTCATCGTAGTCAACACCTTTGATCTTGTCGAAAACCTTTTGCGACAATTCTAGCTTTGTAGATAGTAACACTACTATCAATGTTTGTCTCCCTCTTGAAGATCCATTTATTTTCTATGGCTTGCCGATCATCGGGCAAGTCAATCAAAGCCCACACTTTGTTCTCATACATGGATCCCATCTCAGATTTCATGGCCTCAAGCCATTTTGCGGAATCTAGGCTCATCATCGCTTCCTCATAGTTCGTAGGTTTGTCATGGTCAAGTAACATGACCTCCAGAACAGGATTACCATACCACTCAGGTGCGGATCTCACTCTGGTTGACCTACGAGGTTTGGTAGTAACTTGATCTGAAGTTACATGATCATCATCATTAGCTTCCTCACTAATTGGTGTAGGAGTCATAGGAACAGATTTCTGTGATGAACTACTTTCCAATAAGGGAGCAGGTACAGTTACCTCATCAAGTTCTACTTTCCTCCCACTCACTTCTTTCGAGAGAAACTCCTTCTCTAGAAAGTATCCATTCTTAGCAACGAATGTCTTGCCTTCGGATCTGTGATAGAAGGTGTATCCAACTGTCTCCTTTGGGTATCCTATGAAGACACATTTCTCCGATTTAGGTTTGAGCTTATCAGGATGAAACTTTTTCACATAAGCATCGCAACCCCAAACTTTAAGTAAAGACAACTTTGGTTTCTTGCCAAACCACAGTTCATATGTTGTCGTCTCAACGGATTTAGATGGTGCCCTATTTAACGTGAATGTAGCTGTCTCTAATGCATAACCCCAAAACGATAGTGGTAAATCGGTAAGAGACATCATAGATTGCACCATATCTAATAAAGTACAGTTACGACGTTTGGACACACCATTACACTGTGGTGTTCGAGGTGGTGTGAGTAGTGAAACTATTTCACATTGTTTTAACTGAAGGCCAAACTTGTAACTCAAATATTCTCCTCCACGATCAGATCGTAGAAACTTTATTTTCTTGTTTTAATGATTTTCCACTTCACTCTGAAATTCTTTGAACTTTTCAAATGTTTCAGACTTATGTTTCATCAAGTAGATATACTCATATCTGCTCAAATCATCTTTGAAGGTCAGAAAATAATGATACTTGCCGTGAGCCTCAACACTCATCAGATTGCATACATCAGTATGTATTATTTCCAATAAGTCAGTTGCTCGCTCCATTGTTCCGGAGAACGGAGTCTTTAGTCATCTTGCCCATAAGGCATGGTTCGCAAGCATCAAGTGATTCATAATCAATTGATTCCAAAATCCCATCAGCATGGAGTTTCTTCATGCGCTTTACACCAATATGACCTAAACGGCAGTGCCACAAATAAGTTGCACTATCATTATTAACTTTGCATCTTTTAGCTTCAATATTATGAATATGTGTATTACTACGATCGAGATCCAACAAACCATTTTCATTGGGTGTATGACCATGGAAGGTTTTATTCATGTAAACAGAACAACAGTTATTCTCTAACTTAAATGAATAACCGTATTGCAATAAACATGATCAAATCATATTCATGCTCAACGCAAACACCAAATAACACTTATTTAGGTTCAACACTAATCCCGAAAGTATAGGGAGTGTGCGATGATGATCATATCAATCTTGGAACTACTACCAACACACATCGTCACCTCGCCCTTAACTAGTTTCTGTTCATTCTGCAACTCCCGTTTTGAGTTACTACTCTTAGCAACCGAACCAGTATCAAATGCCGAGGGGTTGCTATAAACACTAGTAAAGTACACATCAATAACATGTATATCAAATATACCTTTGTTCACTTTGCCATCCTTCTTATCCGCCAAATACTTGGGGCAGTTCCGTTTCCAGTGAATACTCCTTTGTAGTAGAAGCACTTAGTCTCAGGCTTAGGTCCAGACTTGGGCTTCTTCACTTGAGTAGCAATTTGCTTGCTATTCTTCTTGAAGTTCCCCTTCTTCCCTTTGCCCTTTTCTTGAAACTAGTGGTCTTGTTAACCATCAACACTTGATGTTTTTCTTGATTTCTACCTTCGTCGATTTCAGCATCACGAAGAGCTTGGGAATCGTTTCCGTTATCCCTTGCATATTATAGTTCATCACGAAGTTCTAGCAACTTGGTGATAGTGACTAGAGAACTCTGTCAATCACTATCTTATCTGGAAGATTAACTCCCACTTGATTCAAGTGATTGTAGTACTCAGACATTCTGAGCACATGCTCAATAACTGAGCAATTCTCCTCCATCTTGTAGGCAAAGTACTTGTCAAAGGTCTCATACCTTTCGACATGGGCATGAGTTTGAAATACTAATTTCAACTCTTGGAACATCTCATATGCTCCGTGGCGTTCAAAACGTCTTTGAAGCCCCGATTCTAAGCCGTAAAGCATGGTGCACTAAACTATTAAGTAGTCATCATATTGAGTTTGCCAAACGTTCATAACGTCTGCATCTGCTCCTGCAATCGGTCTATCACCTAGCGGTGCATTAAGGACATAATTCTTCTGTGCATCAATGAGGATAATCCTCAGATCATGGATCCAATCCGCATCATTGCTACTAACATCTTTCAACTTAGTTTTCTCTAGGAACATATCAAAAAATAAAATAGGGGAGCTAAACGCGAGCTATTGATCTACAACATAGATATGCTAATACTACTAGGACTAAGTTCATGATAAATTTAAAGTTCAATTAATCATATTACTTAAGAACTCCCACTTAGATAGACATCCCTCTAGTCATCTAAATGATCACGTGATCCAAATCAACTAAACCATGTCCGATATCACGTGAGATGGAGTAGTTTTCAATGGTGAACATCACTATGTTGATCGTATCTACTATATGATTCACGCTCGACCTTTTGGTCTCAGTGTTCTGAGGCCATATCTGCATATGCTAGGCTCGTCAACTTTAACCTGAGTATTCCGCGTGTGCAACTGTTTTGCACCCGTTGTATTTGAACGTAGAGCCTATCACACCCGATCATCACGTGGTGTCTCAGCACGAAGAACTTTCGCAACGGTGCATACTCAGGGAGAACACTTATACCTTGAAATTTAGTGAGGGATCATCTTATAATGCTACTGTCGATCTATGCAAAATAAGATGCATAAAAGAAAAACATCACATGCAATCAATATAAGTGATATGATATGGCCATCATCATCTTAAGCTTGTGATCTCCATCTCCGAAGCACCGTCATGATCACCATCGTCACCGGCGCGACACCTTGATCTCCATCGTAGCATCGTTGTCGTCTCGCCAACTATTGCTTCTACGACTATCGCTACCGCTTAGTGATAAAGTAAAGCATTACAGGGCGATTGCATTTCATACAATAAAGCGACAACCATATGGCTCCTGCCAGTTGCCGATAACTCGGTTACAAAACATGATCATCTCATACAATAAAATATAGCATCATGTCTTGACCATATCAGATCACAACATGCCCTACAAAAACAAGTTAGATGTCCTCTACTTTGTTGTTGCAAGTTTTACGTGGCTGCTACGGGCTGAGCAAGAACCGTTCTTACCTACGCATCAAAACCACAACGATAGTTCGTCAAGTTAGTGCTATTTTAACCTTCTCAAGGACCGGGCGTAGCACTCGGTTCAACTAAAGTTGGAGAAACTGACACCCGCCAGCCACCTGTGTGCAAAGCACGTCGGTAGAACCAGTCTCGCGTAAGCGTACACGTAATGTCGGTCCGGGCCGCTTCATCCAATAATACCGCCGAACCAAAGTATGACATGCTGGTAAGCAGTATGACTTGTATCGCCCACAACTCACTTGTGTTCTACTCATGCATATAACATCTACGCATAAAACCAGGCTCGGATGCCACTGATGGGGAACGTAGTAATTTCAAAAAAATTCCTACGCACACACAGGATCATGGTGATGCATAGCAACGAGAGGGGAGAGTGTGTCCACGTACCCTCGTAGACCGAAAGCGGAAGCGTTAGCACAACACAGTTGATGTAGTCGTACGTCTTCACGATCCGACCGATCCAAGTACCGAACGTACGACACCTCCGAGTTCAGCACACGTTCAGCTCGATGACGTCCCGCGAACTCCGATCCAGCAGAGCTTCACGGGAGAGTTCCGTCAGCATGACGGCGTGATGACAGTGATGATGTTGCCACCGACGCAGGGCTTCGCCTAAGCACCGCTACGATATGATCGAGGTGGAATATGGTGGAGGGGGCACCGCACACGGCTAAGAGATCAAGAGATCGATTGTTGTGTCTATGGGGTGCCCCCTGGCCACGTATATAAAGGAGTGGAGGAGGGGGGAGAGGGCCGGCCCCTATGGCGCGCCCTGGAGGAGTCCTACTCCCATCGGGAGTAGGATTCCCCCCTTCCAAGTAGTAGGGGTAGGAGTCAAGAAAAGGGAAGAGAGAAGAGAAGGAAGGAGGCGGCGCAGCCCCTCCCCTAGTCCAATTCGGACTAGGCCTTGGGGGCGCGCAACCTCTCCTCTCTCTTTCCCCCAAAGCCCAATAAGGCCCATATACTCCCCGGCGAATTCCCGTAACTCTTCGGTACTCCAAAAAATACCCAAAACAGTCGGAACCTTTCCGATGTCCGAATATAGTCGTCCAACCATTTCGAGACTCCTCGTCATGTCCCTGATCTCATCCGGGACTCCGAACTACCTTCGGTACATCAAAACACATAAACTCATAATACAAATCGTCACCAAACGTTAAGCGTGCGGACCCTACGGGTTGGAGAACTATGTAGACATGACTGAGACACGTCTCCGGTCAATAACCAATAGCGGAACCTGGTTGCTCATATTGGCTCCCACATATTCTACGAAGATCTTTATCGGTCAAACCGCATAACAACATACGTTGTTCCCTTTGTCATCGGTAAGTTACTTGCCCGAGATTCGATCGTCGGTATCTCAATACCTAGTTCAATCTCGTTACCGGCAAGTCTCTTTACTCGTTCCGTAATACATCATCTCGAAACTAACTCATTAGTCACAATGCTTGCAAGGCTTATAGTGATGTGCATTACCGAGAGGGCCCAGAGATACCTCTCCGACAATCGGAGTGACAAATCCTAATCTCGAAATGCGCCAACCCAACAAGTACCTTCGGAGACACCTGTAGAGCACCTTTATAATCACCCAATTACGTTGTGACGTTTGGTAGCACACAAAGTGTTCCTCCGGTAAACGGGAGTTGCATAATCTCATAGTCATAGGAACATGTATAAGTCATGAAGAAAGCAATAGCAACATACTAAACGATCAAGTGCTAAGCTAACGGAATGGGTCAAGTCAATCACATCATTCTCCTAATGATGTGATCCTGTTAATCAAATGACAACTCATGTCTATGGCTAGGAAACTCAACCATCTTTGATCAACGAGCTAGTCAAGTAGAGGCATACTAGTGACACTATGTTTGTCTATGTATTCACACATGTTCAAGTTTTCGGTTAATACAATTCTAGCATGAATAATAAACATTTATCATGAAATAAGGAAATGAATAATAACTTTATTATTGCCTTTAGGGCATATTTCCTTCAGTGATGACATGTTGTGTGATCATGCACAACATGTTCGTGGTGGGTGAGGGTGAAAATGCTGCCGGAGGTATGGAATTTGAAAACATGGATGATCCCATCCAACTTCCACATCAGAACCAGGCCATGTTTAGTGAGTTTGTTCAAATACATCAACAAATTCAGCATCGAGCAACTCATGAGTACCTCAAGGAAGATCTGATTTTGTGGGCGGTTAAAGAAGACAACTAGAACATATGTGTGAGTTGAATTCAAGTTTGAACTATTTTATTTTACACCTTAGTTGGATTGTAATATTTAAACTAGAAGTACCGCCGCATTTGAATATTTTCACTCATGGGAGATTTGATATGCTATTATTTTGAGCTCATGGACTAAAAAAATAGATGCGGGCGTTCAGGGGACATGATTGGATGGTTGGCTCCCGTATCATAGTCCGCGAACCAGTCCGGATTAGTTAGCGGACAAAGACAAATGTCTGTTTTGGGTGTCGGCATTGGAGATGCCCTACAACTTCTGAACAGGCATATGAATACAGCCGCATGCACACGGCAACTGACTTTTTGTCGGATCTTTTTCAATATTTTTATTTTTATTCTGACGTTCTAAATGACCGGCAACTTTAAAATCAAAATTTTACTCTTGAATTTTGTTATATACTATCTCAATTCAGGGCCATAACACCTTTAAAACGAAACCAACCTCAAATACATTTTGACTAGTATGAAGTTTATCGTTTCAATCATATTATATAGTTTACAAATATGAAGTTGAAATAATTGAATTCACTTTTTTTGAAATAATGAAATAATTTTCAAATTTAATGAAATATCATAAATAGCTATTTTGAAATAACTAAAATCATAGTTTTGAAATAATTGGAATACATTGCGTGAAATATGAAATCAATTCTGTTTTATTTAATCAAACTCTTTTGAAAAATTGACATCGCTTATTTTAAAAACCCACTTTTTTGAAATATGAATTTGAAAAATTGATAATCGCTTTGAAAATAATGAAACTGTCCATCACACTATTTTGAAAATAATCTGAACCCATTTATGATAAATAAATAGTTTTTAGACTTAATGAAATAAAAAATAACTATTTTGAAATAATTGAAATCACCTTTTGATATAATTAAAGTCACTTGAAGTTTGGAACTTTTTTGGAACATTGCATCACTTATTTTGAAATAGTTGAAAAACCATATTTATTTTGAAATATGAAATTGAAATTGTTCGTGTCACTATTTTAAAATAATTGAATCCTGTTTTATGAAGGAAAAAAGTTTTTTACTTAATCGAATGACTGGAATGTCTATTTTGAAATAACTGAAACTCTAATTTAAATTAAAATCATTTTTGTCGAATATGATTTGTGAACGGAGTATCTCTATAGTGGTGGAACCATGTATGAGTTGACATCACGTATGAACCCATCGGGTGTGGTTACACTTCAGTCGATTGATTTTTTGATTTGCGTGTGTCGAATTTTCGTTCGTCCGATGGACATCCAACGGTGCCCGTCTTTTCTTCTACCTCCATCTCTTCTCCATCTTCTCCAGACCGCCGCCCGGGCCGCCGGGCAAACCGCCTGCGACCACCACCTGCGACCGCCGGCGCTTCCGCGCCGCCTCATCGCCCCGCTCTTGCTGAAACCGCCCCCCACCGCCGGTCCAGCCGCCGCCGCCGGCCATCCCTCTAGGCCCGGCCGTGTTTAGGTTTTTTCTCCGGCGAATTATTCCACTGCCCCCCACCGCCGCCGTCCACCATCATCCCCACCCTGAACCCTAAGATAGATACTGGGATAGCCCTCCGGGGCCCCTTCCTTCTCCTTCCTTACCTCCGGCTCTCTCCGGCCAACTCTAAAAAACCGACTGGCCCTATTTCAAAATCAGTCGATTGACATTTAGCTAAACTGGAACCCATCTATGTACCTGTAAACAAGTAGCAAGTGAGGTCTATGCAGTCTCGCAAGGGTGGAGAATCAATGTGGCTCGAGTGGAATGAACAAGCTCCTCCCTGCTTTGGCTGACAGCCTGCATTTGGCTACATATCTTCTACTGGTTTTTCTTTTGGAGTTGGAGGCCCTTAGCCTGGATGAATGTATGATTTTAAAACAAAGTCTGATGTAGTAGTTTGCTCGGTTTGTCGTCTCGCCTAGTTCTGAAACATTTCCCTTCTGGAATTTGCTGGAGCTGGGAGTAGTCAATCGTTTTCTTTTTCTTTTTAGTTTCTGTTAGAGTAGTCATTATGGTATACGACTTCTAGTCCAAGTCAGTTTTGTACCCCTACCCAAGTCGGTTTGTACCCTCTTATATACTCTTGTATGCTGCACCAAATCATCAATAAGCAACAGTTTTATTCAGCTTTCATGGTATCAGATACCGGTCCCAGGGTTTAGGGTATGGCTCCGCCAACGCCACCGCCGCCGCCGCCCGGCTACTTCGAGCGCCGGGCCGCACTCATCGCCAAGGCTGCCAACGCCGCGGCCGCTTCTCTCTCGGCCCTCACCATAGCTCCACAAAACTATCCTGCACCGATCATCGCCGCACCAATATCTCTTGCTGACACAATCTCCGACGTCAGCCCCTACATCCCCATAGTTCTTGATCTCGCCGCCCACAACTACTACCATTGGAGACATCTCTTCGATCTCCACCTCGGCCGCTGCAACGTGCGCTCGCATATCGCCGCCAACTGTCTTCCCCGCCACGACGATCCGCAATGGTTGAAAGACGATCTCGCGATCGTCCAGTGGTTCTACACCCGCATCACCACCGAATCTTCAACATGCTCGATCACGACGGCGCCACCACTGCCAACATCTGGCACTTCCTCCGTCAGCTCTTCCAAAGCAACACCGACGCTCGGAAAAATGCTCTCCACACCGAGCTTCGCAATATGGTGCAAGGAGACGCCCCGGTGAACCTGTTCTGCCAGCGCGTTAAGACCATTGGTGATGAGCTCCGCGAACTCGGCGATACAGTTAGCGACTCACAGCTAATCAATATCGTCGTCGTCGGCCTCAGCGAAGACTTTGACAAGCAAGCCTCGTTCATACCGATGATACGGCCCCCTCCTACCTTCGCTGAAGTTCGTTCCTTGCTACAACTCGCGGCGGAAACACAAGCTCGCAAGGACTCTCGCCCCAAGGTCTTTCATGCTGCGGCTCGTCCTCCTCTGTCGTCTACACCAGCGCCGCCTTCCAGGCCGGCTCCTGCCACCGGGCCGTCCGCATCGTCATCTGTTGAACCGCCCCCAGGCTGGCGTCCTACTCCGAACTACTGCGGCAAAAACCCTATCTACAGGCCGCTGTCGACTCGTTCGGTTCCGCCTACGACATCCCCAGCACCGAGTCCTGCACCACCCACCAGTGCTCCATCTGCGGTTGCATGGCGGCCTCCTCATGATCCTTGGACGGGGCTTGTTCAAGCATGGCCCATGCCCTGGTCCGCTCCGTCCACCCTCGGTGCTCCGCCGACATACTCAGGTGCCTGGCAACCCGGCCTTCGGCCGCCTACTGGTGCTCCCGGGGTTCTCAACCCCCGACAGCCGGCCAATGCCTATCACGCCGCCCCGACGTATGCTCCTTATGGTCATTACAGCACCGACGGCGGCGCCTACTACACACCTCAGCCGGTCCTGCTCCCGACGCCACCCGCACCACAGCCGGCCAATGCCTACTACACTCCCCAGCCGGCCCTACTGTCTTCACCATCGTATCCGCCGGCACCGCTTCCGACGCCACCCTCACCTGCGACGCCGAGCTGGGATCAAGCTGCCTTTCTCCAGGCCATGAATAACTTTGCTGCACAAGGAAACTCAGGTACAGATTGGATCTTTGATTCAGGGGCCTCTAGTCATATGTCTGCATCTAGTAATTGGTTATCTTCTTGCACTAAATCTCCTTTCCCTTCCATTATCCTTGGAGATAGATCATCTATTCCTATATATTGTGTTGGTCAGGCTCAACTTCCCTCTTCCACCAAACCTCTTTTACTTCGTGATGTTCTAGTTGCACCCGCCCTCATTAAAAATCTTATCTCTGTTCGCCAATTTACTTGCGACAATCTAGTTTTGGCTGAATTTGACCCTTTTGGTTTATCCGTGAAGGATTACCTGACCAAGGCCGAGATCGCTCGCTTCAATAGCTCCGGTGATCTTTATTCTCTTAATGGAGTTCCTGCCACCACCCCTCCAACATCCATGCTGGCCTCCGTCGATCTCTGGCATCGTCGCTTGGGCCATCCCAACCCCGCCGTCTTAGCTTCTATGCTTAGTGAATTTACCATACCATGTCATAGGGACTCTCATAATTCTGTATTTTGCGAGTCTTGTCAATTAGGCAAACATATACGTCTTCCCTTTAGTTCCTCTAGTTCTTGTAGCACTTATCCCTTTGAATTAATACATTGTGATTTATGGACCTCCCATTGCAAGTATTTTGGGTTTTAAATACTACCTTGTTATCCTAGATGATTTCACCCACTTTGTCTGGACTTTTCCTCTACGCAACAAATCCGAGGTCCATTCTCTTTTCCTTAATTTTCAACGCTATGTGTCTGTTCACTTCTTCCTCCCAATTCGCTTTATCCAATGTGACAATGGTCGCGAGTTTGATAACATTAAAAATCGTACTTTCTTCTTACAACATGGCATCCTACTTAGGTTCTCATGTCCCTACACCTCCCCTCAAAATGGTAAAGCAGAACGCTCTCTTCGCACCCTCAATGATATAGTTCGCACTCTCCTCATTCAATCATCTATGCCTCCCAAGTTTTGGGCTGAAGCCCTACACATGGCCACCTTCCTTCTAAATATTCGACCTTCTAAAACTAAACCCAACACTACTCCCTATTATTCCCTCTTTTTTTCCCACCCCGACTACTCCGCAGTTCGTGTTTTCCCAGCCCTTCTTTTATCAAAAAAAAAAGTACCTGTAAACACTATTGGTAATTAAGAAAGTTTAGCGAGATCGGCTAAAAAAACATATCAGCGCCTCTAGAAACCTCTTTGCGCGCTAAGCTAAACCATGTCAATGGCAGCCGATACTCGTTCTGACCCGGCCACGATATTCCGCCTGCACAGCGGGCAGGTGGTCTTGCTCTTCGTCCACACGTCGATGCAGTACCGGTGGAACACGTGCCGGCACGCCGGCACCTCGCTGCACGCCTGTCCCTGCTGGAACTCCTCCAGGCAGATCGCGCACACCAGCCTCTCCGACGCCCGCCTGCCCTCCGCCGAGTACGGGAAGTACCCCAGCTCCACCATCAGCTCCGGCGCTGGCGCCACCGCCGCCGGCCTCATCTGCTCCGCCCGTTCAATGGCCGCCATCAGCTCGGCCAATCGGCCCAATCGTCGTCCGGGTGCGTTTGCTTCTGCCGCTCGCTCGCCGCCGCAGAGGCTCCAGAGGCACACTGCGATTGCGGCTAAGAACCCCACAGCAGGGATCAAGAGCAGAAGCCACGCCATTATGAGGCCTAGGACCCCGTCCACCGGCCCGAAGAACGAGTTCATCATCGCGCCGATGCGGGCGGGCTTGTCGATTTTGGATGTGTGACGAGAGTTGGGACGCAGAGATTTTTTGTAGTATGAAAAACAGGGAAGCCGGTACTGTGTTTCTATATGGCGTACGTATTCGGGAGTGGCCAGTTGTAAATCGAGTCGGAGATGGGTGCTCATACGCCGTCTCGGAGAAGACCTTCACGGGGACGGGATATGCTCCACGATAAAGCCGATGCACACGTTGTGACCTAGGAATCATACTCTGGTATAATCTGCTCTCTGCTTTGATTAATTTGACTTAATTCACCGAGTGTCCGAGTACATTAAGTTTGGTATGGACGTATAGTGGAGATGAACGAGACACGAAAATGTGTCGACGTTGCCATGGTGGCACAGGGTCTGTCTGCCTGATCGGATTGTTCAAGGCTGAGGAGGCGGCGCGGCGTGGGAGGATGATCCGACGACGGGAGGCGCAGAAGTGGCGCCGTTGCCATTCACAGGCCTCGCGGCGGGCGAGGCGCGGGGCGCGGAGGTGGTGCCGTTGCCGTGCACAGACCGCGCGGCCGGCGCGGTGCGGGGGGCGGAGGTGGTGTTGCCGCCACGCACCGCGGGCCGGGGAGGCGGCACGGGGCGTGGTGACCGGACGACGCGAGGCGCGTCGGAGACGGTGGTGTTGCCCTGCTGCACGTCGCCGGCGCTCACCATGTCGGCGTAGAGGCGGCCGGCGATGACCTGGTTGGCCGCGTCGGAGGTGTGGTAGGCGTCCCAGAACACGAACTGGCTGCGGTCGTCGCAGACGTCCGCCGTCGGCAGGCACAGGCCCCCCACCGACGTGTCCACGTCGCAGCACGACGTGTGGGACGTCGTGAAACCTGCACAAGCACGGATCGAATAATGGCCATTAGCTCGCGGCCATGTCCAGTATTCATGCAAGACAGACAGTGCGTCGATCCCTTGGCACGTTTCGATCGTTACCGTATTTCTTGGGGTGCTCGATGAGCTCCATGACGACGGAGTAGCAGTCCGCGAGGGACATGCGCGCGCCGGGGAGCTTGGCGTTGAGGCGGTCCAGCAGGTCCTTGGCCGCGGCGTTGAACTGAAGGGCGTACGCGTTCACGTCTTCCAGGCACTCGCCGTTGTCCGAGAGGACGCGCTGCGACGGGATGCAGCCGAGCGGCGCCAGCCCCGTGAACCAGACATTACGCGCCCCGAGATGGTACAGCCTCTGCACAAACAAAATCATTACGGCAATGGTACGTGTTACTACTACTGACATCGTTCGGCCGATCGGCCCGTCTTACGTACCGTGAGCTGCTGGTCGATGGTGTCCATGAGCAGGCCGATGAACTGGTCGTGGGTGTACACGAAGCCGTCCGCCATGAACGGCCGCAAGAAGTTGTTGACGTAGTCGTTGCTCCCTGCAAAGCAAAGGGTATGCCCGTCGTATCAACTTGTACATTGCGTGCGGGGCAATTGATTGATCAGCTGAAGCAAATCAAATGTTTTTTAGACTGTACCAAGTCCGATCTGGAAGATTGCGCCATTGACCACCTCCTCGGCGGCCTTCTTGCCGATCTTGCCGATCATGGCGTTCTTGATCTGCTCGAAGTAGGATATCTGGTTGTCGAACGACAGGTACTCGACCTGCAAGATCGCATTGACCCCGTATATCATCATGCTTCCGGCTGCCAAAGAAAGCATATTCTGCAACAATTAACGAAGAGAAGAAACATCGTGGGTCCATCGCTTACGAAGTAAATGCCGGTCTCGTTGAGAAGTCCGGCGCCGCCGGACGCGAAGTTAACGCCGCTGAGAACCTCGTCGTCGGTCATATACAGGGAGAGGAACGGCGGCGGCGGTGGGACGCCAAACTTGGCAGCTGCAGACACGCAAACCCCCGAATAAAACACATTACATTTTGCCATTCATGTGGATGTGGAGCAGAAACAAGCAGCTTACATACCCATGATATCTCCGATGGTCCTGCCATTGGTGAACCTCCCGGTGGGGTAGCCACCTTCGTAGTCAATCCCGTACCAGGGGTAGTTGCACTTGGCGATGGAGAGGAGGAGGTAGTTGTTGTTGCCGACGTCCGACATCGAGTCGCCGAATATGTAGATCACCGGGGCCTTCTTTGTCGCCGCCGTCGTCCCTAGAGCTACGCCGGCCACGGCCGCGAGTGCGAGGACGGCAATGGCTGCGGCCGTGGAGCTGAGAGCTGCCATTGCTGTGCCTTCAGCTTCCCTCCTCGGTGCTTGTGTTGGGCAAGAGGCTGGTGGTGATTGGTGGTCTAGAGTGCACCGAGTGGCGTTGGTTTTATAGCACGGCTGCACGGTGTGGAGTGGCAGCGAGCGTAGGTGTGCACCATGGCATTTCCTAGTTTGGGCCTTCTGGTAGCGAGAGAATTTTGTGCCTGCGATTGGGTGTGGTGATGGAATTGCAATGGCTAATCGTGTGAGAAAAGGCTTGGACGTTAAAAACAGTGGGAGGGATTAATCGGTAGTGTCGTGAGCTGAGCTGAGGTGGTAGCTGTGGTGGTTGTGGAAATGTCGTTCTCCTCTTGCAAACGGTTTTTGATGTCTTGGGTAGCGTGGTGCAAGGAAGGAAATTCTGGTTGGAATGCGACTACGGGGGCCGATAGAAATAGGACGCTACGAGCGTCTCTAACATCCGCGCAACACGCCACGCGCTAAAAATCAGAATACAGCGCCGGGTTAGCCCGCTTTTGCGCGCGGCGGTGCGCTGGCTTCAGCGGCCGCCGCAAATTAAAGCGCGTCCGAGCCGCTCCAGCAGGCGCGCTATATTTCATTTGTTTTTTCTTACTACGATTCGATACATATTTGGTTCTGATAATTGATAGTTGATACAAAATAATGCGTAGATAGTTCATAGTCTTCTCATACGATAGATAGTTCATAGTTCGTCACATAGCTTGCTTCTACGATACAAAATAAAACGAAAAACTACTACTACTCGTCCGACTCGGACTCTGCCTCGGTGATGTCCTAGTCCGACGTCTGAGCGTAGGCGTAAGGAACCGCTCGTCGCCGGAGACCCAGGAGGACGCATCTCCTAGCGCTTCGTTATATTTAGCGACCGCCTTCCGCGTTCGCTTGTCCTTTCGATAGGCACTCGCTCCTCCCTCCTCTTCGCCTTCTCCGCCCTCCACTTGGCGAAGAACTGTTCCTCGTTGATGATGTCGTGCGGGAAGCGATAGCTCCACAACCCATAGCTTGCTCGTCCATCTCGGCCAGCCTGAGACGACGCTCCCACCTCCGGTGCTTGCGACGATCCTCGTCGGTGAGAAGCCGCGGGAAAGGCGCCAACTCCTGTGCCCGCCCCTGCGTCGCCACGTCGGCGAAGTTCATGTCCTGACGGGACCGCAGGAGGCGCCACGCCTCAGCGTCGTACGCGCGGGCGCCCTCCTAGGCGGTGTCGAAGGTTTCGAGGCAGAGGCGCATGCCGCCGCCCGACCAAATCTCGGCGGAGTAGGTGCCGGACGGACGCACGCGGACGCCGCGGTAGCCCGAAGCTTCCCGGCGGCGATGCGGCATGGTGGCGCGGTGGTGGCGTGTCGGCGGCAGAGGACGACAGAGGGCGATGGAGAGATGGAGAGAGCAGCAGAGGGTGCTGCAATTTATAGGCGCGCCGGACGCGGTGCGCCTATAAATTGCAGCACCCTCTGCGCCAAATGTAGCGCGCGAGCTGCCGCTTTTTCCCGCGCGCGTTAGTTTCCCGTCACCGCTGGAGCGCGCGAAAACGTCCCGCGCGTGCTAAAAAGCCAATTTACCATGCGCGCGTCTTTTGACGCGACTGTTGGAGATGCTGTAATGAGGGAAGAAGACGCTAAAAAAGTACTATACGTATCTGAGCCGAACAATTGGACCCAAAAATGCCCATTTTCCTGTGACGCGGAGAATAAAAATGTCATTATCCAAAAATAAAGTTGCCATTATATGGATTTTCTTTGCCATAACAGAAAAATCTAAACAAAGATGAAAAAATGCGATGATCCACTAAAAATGCCATGATGCACATAATAAAAAATACCATAATGTTCAAATTGACCAGGGATTGAACGTGGCAGATTAGCGTATTAACTAAAAAAGGCGTATATAAAATTAAAACTGTGCTTTGAGAAAGGCAGAAAAATGTCATGTCGATAAAATGTAATATAGTATAGGAGTATTAAAGAAAATGCAATGATAAATCTAATAAAATTTCCATGTTCCAAATTAAAAAAGTCCATGGTGAAATAATGAAAAATGTCGTGCTCTAAAATAATAAAACTGCCATGCTTCAAATATAAAAATTGCCATGGTCTAAAAAAAGAAAAATGTCATGATTTAAATAATAATAATGACATACACTAAATAATAATAATGACATATACTAAATAACAAAAATGCCATGTTACCTATAGTAAAACTACCATGGTTCTAACAAATAAAAATGACATGGTCTAACAAAATAAGAGAGTGCCATGTTAGCTTAGTCATATAAACATGGCAAATTTTGTGATATTTTATTCTTCTGGGAAAAGAGCAAGTTGTGCTTTGAGAAAGGCGAAAAAAAGCCATGTCGATAAAAATGTAAAAAATATATATAAAGAATTTACAAAGGTATGGTAAAAAAAATGTTATTATAATTCCAATAAATTTTCCATGTTCCAAAATAATAATAAATGTTATTGGTGTAATAAATAAATAAATAATGCCATTCTCTAAAAATAAATGATGCCATGCTCTTAAAAAATTACATGGTCTGAAAACATATCAAAAAATCCATTTCATTTTGCAAATAATTGCCACGGTTTTAGGAACATTTTCACTTATTTTTGCCATGCTACATAACATAAAGGGGCGTGCCACGCGTCCGCCGGTGTTCTTTCTAAAATATCAGCCGGGTCACGCGGCCATCAGATGTGTCATCATCGAGCGGTTGACTCGCACGCTCGACCCCCTTTGCAACAAGGTCGTGCTGCAGAAACTTTTGCAACAGATGTTACGTTGCAGTTTTTTTTTTTTGCAATAGAGATCATGTTGTGGAAACAGTTGTAGATTTCGTTTGCAACACAAGTTGTGTTACAGATTCTTTTCCAGCAGAGATCATGTTGCGAAAATGTTTGTAGAATTTTTTTACAACTGAGGTTATGTTATAGTTTTTTTGCAACAAGGATCATGTTGCGCAAATGCCGTAGAATTTTTTGCAACACAGGTCATGTTGTAGAATTTTTTTGCAACAGAAATCAGGTTGCAGGATGTGTTGTTGTGCAGCCATGGACTCCAGTCTCCTCCAGGACGGCGGCGACATCGAACGGCGAGCGACGACATATCCAGCTCCAGAGACGAGCGGTGTAGTCCGGCGGCTTCCAGCGCGCGCAGCCGGCACGCAGCGGTGCGGTCGCCGGCTTCTAGCATCTACGCACCAGCCGTTGGTGCGTACTCGCAGGTTGCTGCACCACCACGGGCCATGGAGCGCTTCGTCACGGACGAGACCAACACTTCAATGGAGAAACACATGTGTATGAGCATGGAGCATGCTGCGACTACAGAGCTAGTTGTAGAAGATGGATGAGGGAGAAAAAGAAACGAGTGGCTCTCGGTCGTGTAGCCATGGAGATAAGAAGGAAGAAAGGGACGAGATGTGATGGCGCCAAATGGGACGACTGGCATGCGTCTGAAGATGTGAAGAACAAATTTGGCTACTTCAAGACTCTACATTTTTTGTTTAGTGATCCATAATCACATTGAGTCCTTTAGAAAAGCCAATACTATTAAAAAGGAATAAGGTATTGTTGATGAGGTTGTTGCTCAAAGTGCTTAGTGATATTGGTTCAAAAAAATCTTCAATCACTTTCCCAAATCACATCTGTCCAAAACCCTAATTCATCATTCCGGTCCCATCGATACATTCCATTCCGGACACACCGAGATGACTCTACTACTGCCACAGCCAAAACCCTAGCTTTTCGATCTGACCAAAATGGCTCTTTGTCCCACCGAGATGGCTTGACCAAGTTTCTGTGATGAAATCACTTCATATCGGAATCACCGAGTAAAACTGATCAAAATTACCGAAACGCGGTTCAGCCTTTGCCATTGCACTTCGGTCCCATTGAGATGATCTAGTCGATCCCACCGAGACCCCCTAACATTCATATCTTTTGCATGGATCAGTCTCATCGAGCATTCCAGTTGATGCCACCGAGTTTGGTCAAAAGTGTGTAACGGTTGAATTTCATGTCACTACAAAAAAAAGACATATCCGTGACATTTTGGGCCAAATAAAAAAAAATTCTGTCATGCTTATGACACTTCTGTGACGATAATTGTGACAATACCCAGTATCATCATAGATGTGGTGGGATCCTACTTCTATGACAAAAAATCATGACAGAAAATGGGTTTTTCGTCCTGGGCGGGCCGGAGATGCAACTGCATGACATTCTTTGGGTCGTCTATGACGGAAAAATCCGGGGTAGAAGTGAGGGCGAGGAAAATATCAAGGAGTTCCCGGTATAGTGGGTGGTTGGGGCCGACCGATGCACAGAGGGATTGCGCGTTTCTCTCGTACACGTACGCGCGTGGGTGCGAGGCGTTGGGCTCTAACTGAACCCGAGCGAGGCGTTCGCCTACTAAACCCAAGTGATTCCACCGGCTACGTGTTACTGAACCCGAGCGATCGATCGATCCTTGGTTGTTAACTGAACCCGATCGAGCGATTCCTTCGCTACTGCTGCTAACTGAAGCCGATCGAACCTGCGGCCTCTTGATGAACAGTGGGCGTTGTTGGGGGTTGAATGAACAGTTTCCGGTGGGGGTTGGATGAACAGGACCCTGTGGTAGTAGAGGTCGTTGCCGCTGGATGAACAGGATCCCGATCGAGCCGGTTGGGGGTGGATGAACAGGACCCCGTGGAGGGCTGGATGAACAGCAGCCGGTGGAGGGCTGGTTGAACAGTAGCCGGTGGAGGGCTGGATGAACAGTAGCCCGTATTGGGCTGGTTGAACAGGACCCCGTGGAGAGGGCTGGTTGAACAGTAGCCGGTGGAGGCTGGATGAATAGGACCCCGTGGTGAATAGTAGCTGGTGGAGGCTGGAGGAAGTCGACGGTGGATGAACAGTAACAGGTGGAGGTTGGAGGAAGTCGAAGGTGGATGAACAGTAGCCCGTGGAGGCTGGAGTGAGGCAGTAGACGGTGGATGAACAGTAGCCCGTGGACTCCCATTTTGCGGTACGCCACACCCCTCTCGATGAACAGGACCCCCGTTTCGACCGTAGGCGCTCCAACACAAGTCCGTTTCCTCCATTTTGTGGTACGCCACACCCGTGCCAATCAACAACACCCCGTTTCGACCGTAGGAGCACGAACACAAGTCTGTTTCCTCCGTTTTACGGTACGCCAGACCCTTCCGGATGAACAGGACCCCATTTCAACCGTACGCGGTCGAACACAAGGCCGTTTTCCTTCGTTTTGCGGTACGCCAGACCCCGTTCCGGCTGTTCTGTCCAAGCCAGTAGGCTCCCATTGAACACGACCCATTCCGACCCAGTCTGTTGCCTCCCGATGAACAGGACGCGTTCCGACCCAGTCACTTGGCTCCCGGTGAGCACGACGCTGTTTCCTCCATTCCGACCCAGCCGGTTGACTGCCGATGAACAGGACGCCGTTGCTGACCTCCGCTGCCTCTCCATGTACACGAGCCCTGGCCGTACGTATGCGCGAGTAGGCGTTCAAGACCCCGCCCGTATGTACGTACGTACGTGTACACGATATAGACGGGGCTGCCTGAACAGCTACCGCTCCTTACTGGGCCACGGTTCATCGTGGCAGAAAGACCGATGGACCAGTATGTACGTACACGTTTGCGACCAGAATGACAACGCTGTGTAGCTTTGACCGGGTGGGTCCCGTCTGTTAGGGAGGATAAGGAGGCACTTCCTTGCGTGCGAAGATGTAGTTGGTGGGTCCGAGCTGACGGGGGAAGGATTCCTTTTTTACGCGTAATAAGGAGGCACTTCCTTGCGTGCGAAGATGTAGCAGGTGGGCCCATTTGTCCGCCTCACCGCGTACAGTCCTCTTTCGATGGCTGTCGTTCGTTGACCACGTTGACCGCGTCGCGCGGACAGCACCAGGCGGTGGACGACGGTGAGGCAGGGAACGACGTGGACCCCGGGAACATGCGGAGGGTAGTACAAGGGTTGACTGGTTTGGCTGCGGTGTGAGGCTGCCGTCGCCGCAGAATAACAGGGGGTGTGGGTGAGTAGAGGGATGGCCTGGCCAGCGGTGGGAGTAGTAGGGGGCGGTGAGGCCTCCGCGGCAGCACAGCCGGCCACGGGAGGCAGGAGCACGCGGTGGTTTGGACGGCTGGAGCAAGAAAATCAGAGGTTGAAGAAGCAGGACGACCGTTGGATGTTAACAATCCAACGGTCACTGGTGATAGAATCGTTTGTTGACTAAGTTGACAAATCCTCCAAACGCGTCAACTTAGTAGGGCCACAAGTCGGCCTCCAAATCTAGTGGGCCCCAGCTGTCATGGGGAGCACTCGTTATTTTCCGCTTAATAAGTAGACACTTTCTCCCGTGCTAAGATATAGCTGGTGGGTCCCAACTGTCATTGGGGGTATTCATTCTTTTTGGCGTAATAAGGAGGTACTTGCTTGCGTGCGGCCATGGACCATGTGGGTCCCAACTGTCAGCCTCTCCATGTAGATCCCTCTTCTGATGTTGTCGTTTGTCGACAACGTTGACCACGCCGTGCTGAGAACACCAGCGCGATGGACGACGACGAGACCCAGGAAGGGAATGACTCGGAGGCGGCGAAGCCACAACAGTGGGGGGATGTAGGTGAGTAGAGGGATGGCCTAGCTAGCGGTGGGAGTAGTTGGGGGCAATGAGGCCTGCGCGGCAGCACAGCCGGCCACGGTTGGCGGGAGCAGGCGGTCCCGCCGGGGCTGGATTTGGCGGCTGGAGCAAGAAGATCAGAGATTGACATCCAACGGTTACGTTTGCTAGAATCGTTTATTGACGTATATGATAAGTAAAAAAATCTTGCATACACGTCAACTTAATAGGCCCACAAGTCAGACCATTCCCTATTTTTTTAATAATTTACAGCTTATTGCAACTTCTTATGCAATTTATTTCAGTCCTTTTTTTTGTTGGCCAGGACCTAGGTTAAAAATGTAAACGAAATTTCACATATTTCTGTGGGGTCCAAACTATTTTTAATACCGAAATGTCGAGCCAGATTTAAAGTACACTTGAAGATATATTTAAATCAGGTTAAAGCCCAGTGAAATTGGAATCCGAAAATGTGAAAAAAATCAGAAATTGTAAAGTAATTGCCAATTTGTCATCTGTTTTTTATATTTACAGCCCATTTCAGATTACTTTCAAGATTTGCAGCCATCTTGAAATAGTTGCAGCCCATCAGGGCGTAGAAAAATAAGTAGGTCTGGATTTGGTATTCTTCAGAAAAAATAAACTGGGCTCATTTTCACAATGAAAAAATAGCTGGGCTGATCATGTGGTGAACGTAAAATATAAGCCTGGGCTAGACGGGCCACAGCCCAGTTGAAACCCTGCTCCGTTTCAACAATAACAAAAGAAATACTGCTCGAGCAGGTACGCCCCAGATGTCAGCCATTGTGTTGTTCTCTTGTCTATTGACTATATACGCTAACAATGTCGTGGGTCCGAGATGTCAGGAAACCACTAGGAGGAAGCATTTTCTTTTTCTGTACGCTGACAATGGAGTATATATAACAAAAAATGAGGAACTTCCTTGTGTACAGCCATGGACATGGTGGGCCCCTACTGTCATCCTCTCCATGTATAGTCCTCTCCCGAGTCCTCTTGTTTGTTGACCATGTTGACAACACAAGAGGGCGGCGCCGCGACGAGCGCACCAAAGAGTGCGAAGGACGACGGCGAGGCCTCGGACGTCGGCGTTAATGATTTAGGGGATGGTGGGGCGGGGATGCGTGCGTTGTGGCGCAGCTAGCCGTGGGAGGCGGAAGCAGGCGGCCCCGCCGGCACTGGTTTGGTTTTGGCGGCTGGAGGAAGATAGGACTGAAGAAACACGACAGACTGTAAAAGCAACAGGAGTACTTAACAACCTTAACTGGAACCAGCAGGGGCACTTAACAACCATAGCTGAAAGCAGTATGAGTACTTATACAGGTTCAACCGTACAAAGCACGCCTCGAACGTTGCTACTTTGCTTACAGTTAACCAAGGGTGAGGCCACCAAGCCCCAGGACAAGGCCGAGGCGCCACCCCGCACATCCACAACCTTCTGAAAACGGCTTCATCTCGCAATGTGGTCAATAAACAGGATATTCGCTTTAGAGCCATGGAAAAGCATGACCATAACCTTTTCCTATTCTCCAAGATGAACGGGCCTTCATTATTTGAGACCACCCATGAATAAGTATCTTTTCACCTCCAAGGGGAACGGAGTAGGTCGACATAAACATCATGTTGTGACTAAGCGCAAGTCTGACCCGACCATGGTCAGGCATCTGTATAGGAACAATAGAACTGGGCAGTTTCTATTTCAAGACGATCACAGCTGTAAAACTGTGTATAAGCAAGAGTTTATGAACAACATATATAACAGAAAACAGCTCGTACCATAAGTTTCTCGACACAGTTGGACCTGTTCAACATGTGCAGCAGTGGCACGCATATGCCACGTGGCCTTCCACCATTGAAACGCCCCACAAGGACCTCAAGATGATCAGTAAAGTGTAGGAACTTGTAGATGTCGTCCCAGTCAACTTCAGTGCCATCAGTAATAGTCGAGTTCTTATAGAATAAAAAACGAGTAGCGTGCTCAACTTTGAAATAACCTACACGTGCCACCAATTATAAGAAATATTAGTTAGAAGTAGCATCTTCGTGAGAGATGGGAATCACAAATCGTTTCTACTTCTAAAGTTGAATTGTGATTAGTTAGACAGAATGGGTGGATTAAGAAATAATCGAGGCAACAAGCAAGAACCAGATACAAAACTAACATGGATGAACAATTGGAACGACGTCGGGGTAGAAGATCATAGTAAAGATGAGACCAATTTCTGCTATTTCAATCAACATTCGTTCGCCAACTTTCAGCCCGTAACACTTGAGAAAGTTTATCCAAGTTCGGCCATAAAAAAAGCAGCGATATTCTTTGTTCATGAACCCAACTTGGAACTTATATCCATGGCTTGTATTCAATGTGACCATTAAACTGGTGTATTCAGTTATGGCAAGGCCGACCATCTTGAGTACATGTGTTCTGGTAGAGCAAGGAATGCACTGCAGGAAAAATAATATGAGAACACAATATATTCCCTATCCAAATCTAGAAATAATTTCCTCCTTCACGTCTGTGTTGACCATGGTACTAGTACCTTTTATCCAAATATAGCAACCCAAATTTCCAAATTAGTCGATAGCATGTTTAAAAACCCCACCCTCCCGGATAGAAAAGAGGATTCTAGGAACATATTGTCCGTGTTTTAAAATCATGTGTTAGGATGAGAAGGAACAAGTGTGGCCTCTCACCGAGGGCGCAGAAACCTGTAGGGTCCTCGCACTTTGGGCACTGCAAATGAAACACACTAGATTCAGTAGGAAGAAAAATGCATCAACGGCGGCGGTTGCCATCCTAGGATTACCCGCGACTAAGGGACTTGGATTTATCGGGGATGGATGAAGAATTCGTACCTGGTTCTCCATGAGAAAACCCTATGCAATCGCCGAGAGGGGGTTTTCTCTGAACAAGCAGACAATGGAGAAGGGGATTCAGGCCCAGTGAAATATTGCTGCTTTGTCCGTCCAGCTTACTGCTAAAGCTGGAAAGGTGGGGTGTTTTTGTGATTTGACGGCTCATTGGGCATTACTGTGGCGCTACGACCGGGGTGAGTCTACCGTGCAGTTGTGCACTCTAATTTGGTGCATGACACATGGACCCCGTTGCCGGATGCCCCACATATCAGCGAAAGGAAGTAGAAAGGTGGGAGTAACTAGTTACACATAAATATATTTTTGATAGAGAGATACTCCCTCTGTAAAGAAATATAAAAATATTTTATATCACAACTTTATACATAAGAAAAATCAAGGGGAATATATATATAACATAACATGGGGGTTCAACTGAGAATATAATACTCAGACAGGCTCACAGTTCTTGAATTTGGGCCACAGGCCGGTGGGCCTGCATGTTTGGGGGCCCTCGTGTTCTACCTCAGCGCTTTTCATATTGCAAGCGATCGGTACGGCGCTGGTTTTAGATGCTGTTGCAAGGCGAATACAGAAAATTGAATAAAGCACGGCAGCTGTTAGAATGAAACCAAACGACAGTTCCTAACCAGCAATCAGAGTTGCAATTCTATCAACGATAACCTACGTGATAAATAATACTGTCGTACTACTTATACACACAGGACACTTGTTTCACCATGCCCGATTATTACATCAAAATCTCTCGGAGGATAGATCAGTTCGGTGCTACCTCTTGAGCATTGCGTTGGTTTTCCCTTGAAGAGGAAAGGGTGATGCAGCAAAGTAGCGTAAGTATTTCCCTCAGTTTTGAGAACCAAGGTATCAATCCAGTAGGAGACAACACACAAGTCACCTCGTACCTACACAAACAAATAAGAACCTTGCAACCAACGCGATAAAGGGGTTGTCAATCCCTTCACGGCCACTTGCAAAAGTGAGATCTGATAGAGATAATAAGATAAATATTTTTGGTATTTTTATGATATAGATTGGAAAATAAAGATTGCAAAATAAAAGGCAGAAGGAATAGTAAATTGATAGGAAGATAATATGATGAAAGATAGACCCGGGGGCCATAGGTTTCACTAGCGGCTTCTCTCAAGATAGCATAATTTACGGTGGGTGAACGAATTACTGTCGAGCAATTGATAGAAAAGCGCATAGTTATGAGAATATCTAGGAATGATCATGTATATAGGCATCACGTCCGCGACAAGTAGACCGAAACGATTCTGCATCTACTACTATTACTCCACACATCGACCGCTATCCAGCATGCATCTAGAGTATTAAGTTCATAAGAACAGAGTAACGCATTAGGCAAGATGACATGATGTAGAGGGATAAACTCAAGCAATATGATATAAACCCCATATTTTTATCCTTGATGGCAACAATACAATACGTGCCTTGCTGCCCCTGCTGTCACTGGAAAAGGACACCGCAAAATTTAACCCAAAGCTAAGCACTTCTCCCATTGCAAGAAAGATCAATCTAGTAGGCCAAACCAAACTGATAATTCGAAGAGACTTGCAAAGATAATTAAATCATGCATAAAAGAATTTAGAGAAGATTCAAATATTGTTCATAGATAATCTTGATCATAAACCCACAATTCATCGGTCCACAAACACACCGCAAAAAGAATTACATCGAATAGATCTCCAAGAAGATCGAGGAGAACTTTGTATTGAGATCCAAAGAGAGAGAAGAAGCCATCTAGCTAATAACTATGGACCCGAAGGTCTGTGGTAAACTACTCACACATCATCGGAGAGGCTATGCTGTTGATGTAGAAGCCCTCTGTGATCGATTCCCCCTCCGGCGGAGCGCCGGAAAAGGCCGCAAGATGGGATCTCACGGGTACAGAAGGTTGCGGCTGTGGGAATAGGGTTTCGTGGTGTTCTCGGATGTTTTCAGGGTATATGATTATATATAGGCGAAATAAGTAGGTCGGTCGAGCCACGAGAGGCCCACGAGGGTGGGGGCGCGCCTACCCCCTGGGCGCGCCCTCCTACCTCGTGGCCGCCTCGGTTCTTTCTTGACCTCCACTCCAAGTCGCCTGGATTGCGTTTGTTCCAAAAATAACTCTCCCGAAGGTTTCATTCCGTTTGGACTCCATTTGATATTCCTTTTCTACGAAACACTGAAATAGGCAAAAAAAACAGCAATTTGCACTGGGCCTTCGATTAATAGGTTAGTCCCAAAAATAATATAAAAGTGCATAGTAAAGCCCATTAAACATCCAAAACAGATAATATAATAGCATGGAACAATCAAAAATTATAGATACGTTGGAGACGTATCAAGCATCCCCAAGCTTAATTCCTGCTCGTCCTCGAGTAGGAAAATGATAAAAACAGGATTTTGATGTGGAATGCTACCTAGCATATTCTCAATGTAATTTCCTTTATTGTGGCATGAATGTTCAGAACCGAAAGATTCAAGATAAGAGTTTAATATTGACATAAAAATAATAATACTTCAAGCATACTAACAAAGCAATCATGTCTTCTCAAAATAACATGGCCAAAGAAAGTTATCCCTACAAAATCATATAGTCTGGCTATGCTCTATCTTCATCACACAATGTATTTAATCATGCACAACCCTGATGACAAGCCAATCAATTGTTTCATACTTTTGATGTTCTCAACTTTTTCAATCTTCACGCAATACATGAGAGTGAGCCATGGACATAACAATATATGTGGAATAGAATGGTGGTTGTGGAGAAGACAAAAAAGAGAAGATAGTCTCACATCAACTAGGCGTATCAACGGGCTATGGAGATGCCCATCAATAGATATCAATGTGAGTGAGTAGGGATTGCCATGCAACGGATGCACTAGAGCTATAAGTGTATGAAAGCTCAACAAAAGAAACTACGTGGGTGTGCATCCAACTCGCTTGCTCACGAAGACCTAGGGCATTTTGAGGAAGCCCATCATTGGAATATACAAGCCAAGTTCTATAATGTAAAATTCCCACTAGTATATGAAAGTGACAACATAGGAGACTCTCTATCATGAAGATCATGGTGCTACTTTGAAGCACAAGTGTGGTAAAAGGATAGTAACATTGTCCCTTCTCTCTTTTTCTCTCATTTTTTTTTGGGCCTTTTCTCTTTTTTTATGGCCTCTTTTTTTCTTTTTGTCCGGAGTCTCATCTCGACTTGTGGGGGAATCATAGTCTCCATCATCCTTTCCTCACTTGGGACAATGCTCTAATAATGATGATCATCACACTTTTATTTACTTACAACTCAAAAATTACAACTCAATACTTGGAACAAAATATGACTCTATGTGAATGCCTCCGGCGGTGTACCAGGATATGCAATGAATCAAGAGTGACATGTATGAAATAATTATAAAGGTGGCTTTGCCACAAATGCGATGTCAACTACATGATCATGCAAAGCAATATGACAATGATGGAACGTGTCATAATAAATGGAACGGTGGTAAGTTGCATGGCAATATATATCTGAATGGCTATGGAAATGCCATAATAGGTAGGTATGGTGGCTGTTTTGAGGAAGGTTATGGTGGGTGTATGATACCGGCGAAAGGTGCGCGGTATTAGAGAGGCTAGCAATGGTGGAAGGGTGAGAGTGCGTATACTCCATGTACTCAACATTAGTCATAAAGAACTCACATACTTATTACAAAAATATATTAGTTATCGAAACGAAGTACTACGTGCATGCTCCTAGGGGGATAGATTGGTACGAAAATACCATCGCTCGTCCTCGACCACCACTCATAAGGAAGACAATCAATAAATAAATCATGCTCCGACTTCATCATATAACGGTTCACCATACGTGCATGCTACGGGAATCACAAACTTTAGAACAAGTATTTCTCAAATTCACAACTACTCAACTAGCATGACTCTAATATCACCATCTTCATATCTCAAAACAATTATCAAGTATCAAACTTTCATAGTATTCGATGCACTTTATATGATAGTTTTTATTATACCTATCTTGGATGTTCATCATATTTGGACTAATTTTATAGCCAAAGCAAACTACCATGCTGTTCTAAAAGACTCTCAAAATAATATAAGTGAAGCTTGAGAGATCAATTATTTCTATAAAATAAAACCACCACCGTGCTCTAAAAAGATATAAGTGAAGCACTAGAGCAAAAATTATCTAGCTCAAAAGATATAAGTGAAGCACATAGAGTATTCTAATAAATTCCGATTCATGTGTGTCTCTCCCAAAAGGTGTGTATAGCAAGGATGATTGTGGTAAACTAGAAAGCAAAGACTCAAATCATACAAGACGCTCCAAGCAAAACACATATCATGTGGTGAATAAAAATATAGCCTCAAGTAAAGTTACCGATAGACGGAGACGAAAGAGGGGATGCCTTCCGGGGCATCCCCGAGCTTAGGCTATGTGTTGTCCTTGAATTTTACCTTGGGGTGCCTTTGGAATCCCCAAGCTTAGCCTCTTGCCACTCTTTATTCCATAATTCATCAAATCTTTACCCAAAACTTGAAAACTTCACAACACAAAACTCAACAGAAAATCACATGAGCTCCGTTAGTATAAGAAAACAAATCACCACCATAAGGTACTGTAATGAACTCATTATTTATTTATATTGGTGTTAAACCTACTGTATTCCAACTTCTCTATGGTTCATACCCCCCGATACTAGCCATAGATTCATCAAAATAAGCAAACAACACACGAAAAACAGAATCTGTCAAAAACAGAACAATCTGTAGTAATCAGATTTGTTCGAATACTTCTGGAACTCCAAAAATTCTGAAAAACTAGGACAACCTGTACAATTTGCATATTGATCTACTGCAAAAAGAATTGGTATTGTATCACGTTCTGGTGAATTTTAACAATTATTTTCGTGAGAACAAAGTTTCTGTCTTTTTCAGCAAGATCAAACAACTATCACCCAAGAAGATCCTATTGGTTCTACTTGGCACAAACACTAATTAAAACATAAAAACACATCTTAACAGAAGCTAGATGAATTATCTATTACTAAAAAGAACCAAAAAGCAAGAAACAAAAATAAAATTGGGTTGCCTCCCAACAAGCGCTATCCTTTAACGCCCCTAGCTAGGCTTAAAGGCAAGAATAGATCTAGGTATTATCATCTTTGGTATGCAATCCATAAATGGATCTCATAATAGATTCATAAGGTAATTTAATTTTCTTCCTAGGAAAGTGTTCCATGCCTTTCCTTAACGGAAATTGGAATCTAATATTTCCTTCTTTCATATCAATAATTGCACCAATCGTTCTAAGGAAAGGTCTACCAAGAATAATAGGACATGTAGGATTGCAATCTATATCAAGAACAATGAAATCTACGGGCACATAATTCCTATTTGAATCAATAAGAACATCATTAATTCTTCCCATAGGTTTCTTAATGGTGGAACCGCAAGATGCAAATTTAAAGAACAATTATCAAATTCACGAAAACCTAACACATCACATAAAGTTTTTGGTAGCGTGGAAACACTAGCACCCATCACATAAAGCATAGCATTCATGACCTTTAATCTTAGTTTTAATAGTAGGTTCCCACTCATCATAAAGTTTTCTAGGGATAGAAACTTCCAATTCAAGTTTTTCTTCATAGGATTGCATTAGAGCATCAACGATATGTTTGGTAAAAGCCTTATTTTGACTATAAGCCTGAGGAGAATTTAACACGGATTGCAACAAGGAAATACAATCTATCAAAGAACAATTATTATAACTAAATTCCTTGAAATCCAAAATAGTGGGTTCATTGCTATGTAAAGTTTTGACCTCTACAATCCCACTTTTACCAATTTTTGCATCAAGATCTAAAAACTCCGAATCATTGGGACGCCTTTTAACTAAAGTTGACTCATCTCCAGTTCCATCATTATCAAGATTCATATTGCAAAACAAAGATTTAATACGAGACACATCAATCACTTTTAGATCTTCATCCCTATTGTCATGAAAACTAGAAGAACACGCTTTTACAAAGCAATCTTTCTTTGCACGCATCCTAGCGGTTCTTTCCTTGCACTCATCAATGGAAATTCTCATAGATTTGAGAGACTCATTGATATCATGCTTAGGTGGAATAGATCTAAGTTTCAAAGAATCAACATCAAGAGAAATTCTATCCACGTTCCTAGCCAATTCATCAATCTTAGGCAATTTTTCTTCAAGCAAAGCATTGAAATTCTTTTGGGAAATCATAAATTCTCTAACACTAGTCTCAAAATCAGAGGGCATCTTATTAAAATTTCCATAAGAGTTGTTGTAGGAATTACCATAATTATTAGAGGAATTACTAGGGTACGGCCTAGGATTAAAATTTCCTCTATACGCGTTGTTACCAAAATTGTTCCTACCAACAAAATTAACATCCATAGATTCATTATTATTCTCAATCAAAGTAGACAAAGGCACATCATTAGGATCGATAGGAGCACTCTTATTAGCAAACAATTTCATAAGTTCATCCATCTTTCCACTCAAAACATTAATCTCTTCTATCGCATGAACCTTTTTACTAGTAGATCTTTCGATGCGCCATTGAGAATAATTAACCATAATATTATCTAGGAGTTTAGTAGCTTCTCCTAAAGTGATTTCCATAAAAGTGCCTCCCGCGGCTGAATCTAAAAGAGTTCTAGAAGCAAAATTCAATCCGGCATAAAAAATTTTGTATGATCATCCATAAATTTAATCCATGTGTAGGGCAATTGCGAATCATTAATTTCATCCTCTCAAGATTGTGCAACATGCTCATGATCAATTTGCTTAAAATTCATAATATCGTTTCTAAGAGAGATGATCTTAGCGGGGGGAAAATACTTAGGGATAAAAGCATCTTTGCACTTATTCCATGAATCAATACTATTTTTAGGCAAAGAAGAAAACCAAGTTTTAGCACGATCTCTAAGCGAAAACGGAAATAGCTTCAATTTAACAATATCATTATCCACGTCTTTCTTCTTTTGCATATCACACAAATCAACAAAGTTGTTTAGATGAGTAGCGGCATCTTCACTAGGAAGGCCAGAGAATTGATCTTTCATGACAAGATTCAACAAAGCAGCACTAATTTCACAAGATTCAGCATTGGTAAGAGGAGCAATCAGAGTGCTAAGAAAATCATTATTATTGGTATTGGAAAAACCACACAATTTAGTATTGTCTTCAGCCATCGTGACAAACAATCCAACACACAAGCACACAAGAAGCAAGCGAAAAAAAAGACGAACGGAAAAAGAGGGCGAATAAAACGGCAAGGGTGAAGTGGGGGAGAGGAAAACGAGAGGCAAATGGCAAATAATGTAATGCGAGGGATAAGAGTTGTGATGGGTACTTTGTATGTCTTGACTTGGCGTTAGCCTCCCCGGCAACGGCGCCAGAAATGGCTAGTTGACGAGAGATCAAATCTTGACTTGATTTGGCGTAAGCCTCCCCGGAAACGGCGCCAGAAATACTTCTTGCTACCTCTTGAGCACTGCGTTGGTTTTCCCTTGAAGAGGAAAGGGTAATGTAGCAAAGTAGCATAAGTATTTCCCTCAGTTTTGAGAACCAAGGTATCAATCCAGTAGGAGACAACACACAAGTCACCTCGTACCTACACAAACAAATAAGAACCTTGCAACCAACGCGATAAAGGGGTTGTCAATCCCTTCACGGCCACTTGCAAAAGTGAGATCTGATAGAGATAATAAGATAAATATTTTTGGTATTTTTATGATATAGATTGGAAAGTAAAGATTGCAAAATAAAAGACGGAAGGAATAGTAAATTGATAGGAAGATAATATGATGAAAGATAGACCCGAGGGCCATAGGTTTCACTAGTGGCTTCTCTCAAGATAGCATAATTTACGGTGGGTGAACGAATTACTGTCGAGCAATTGATAGAAAAGCGCATAGTTATGAGAATATCTAGGCATGATCATGTATATAGGCATCACGTCCGCGACAAGTAGACTGAAACGATTCTGCATCTACTACTATTACTCCACACATCGACCGCTATCCAGCATGCATCTAGAGTATTAAGTTCATAAGAACAGAGTAACGCATTAGGCAAGATGACATGATGTAGAGGGATAAACTCAAGCAATATGATATAAACCCCATCTTTTTATCCTTGATGGAAATAATACAATACGTGCCTTGCTGCCCCTGCTCTCATTGGGAAAGGACACCGCAAGATTGAACCCAAAGCTAAGCACTTCTCCCATTGCAAGAAAGATCAATCTAGTAGGCCAAACCAAACTGATAATTCGAAGAGACTTGCAAAGATAATTAAATCATGCATAAAAGAATTCAGAGAAGATTCAAATATTGTTCATAGATAATCTTGATCACAAACCCACAATTCATCGGATCTCGACAAACACACCGCAAAAAGAATTACATCGAATAGATCTCCAAGAAGATCGAGGAGAACTTTGTATTGAGATCCAAAGAGAGAGAAGAAGCCATCTAGCTAATAACTATGGACCCGAAGGTTTGTGGTAAACTACTCACACATCATCGGAGAGGCTATGGTGTTGATGTAGAAGCCCTCTGTGATCGATTCCCCCTCCGGCGGAGCGCCGGAAAAGGCCCCAAGATGGGATCTCACGGGTACAGAAGGTTGCGGCGGTGGGAATAGGGTTTCGTGGTGCTCTCGGATGTTTTCAGGGTATATGAGTATATATAGGCGAAAGAAGTAGGTCGGTGGAGCCACGAGAGGCCCACGAGGGTGGGGGGCGCGCCTACCCCCCTGGGCGCACCCTCCTACCTCGTGGCCGCCTCGGTTCTTTCTTGACCTCCACTCCAAGTCTCATGGATTGCGTTTGTTCCAAAAATAACTCTCCCGAAGGTTTCATTCCGTTTGGACTCCGTTTGATATTCCTTTTCTGTGAAACACTAAAATAGGCAAAAAAACAGCAATTTGCACTGGGCCTTCGGTTAATAGGTTAGTCCCAAAAATAATATAAAAGTGCATAGTAAAGCCCATTAAACATCCAAAACAGATAATATAATAGCATGGAACAATCAAAAATTATAGATACGTTGGAGACGTATCATTCGACTGTTGCGTGCTGCTATTGAAGAATTTCAAAGTTGATTTGGACCAGCTCTCCTTGCCGAGAAAGTTTGATTTTGACGTCATCCCCTACCGCAAGATTTGATTTAGATTTGAACCTTGACCATCCTTTACCATCAGTCACAATGCGACCATCCTTTGTAATTACGGTATATTGAGCAGGTTCATTCACACCAACGCTGCGCATGGTAAGAGAAACTTGGCCACGGTTGCCTAGATTGTTGAACGACTCCCTCGTTGCTCTAGGAATTCTCTGTTTGCAAACAAGAAGACATACACAAACAGTTAGATCAACACAATGAATCATGTGACACAACATGGAAAGAAAAAAGAACGAAGCACTTGGGCGGCCAATGCTTACCAAGAAGGTGGAGATGTCAGTTTTTGTAAGGACTTTGGTATATGCAGTGCGAACTGCAACCCAGTCTGTTGCCGGTGCAACTGCTGGTTCCATTGCCGCTGCACGGGCCGGAGCAGATGCAAGTGCAAGCGTTGGAGCAGGTGCTGGAGCCATTGCTGGTGCCCGTGCTGATGCAACTGGTAGTGCCGCTGCTGCTGCCGGAGATGGTGCTCCTTGTGGAGCTGGTGCCGGTGTCGGAGCAGGTGCCGGTGTCGATGCCCGACCCTCCGGTAGATCAGCCTGATCCGCTGACGCGGTCGGTGCCCAATCCTCAGGTGGATTAGACTGAGCTGCTGCCGCTGTCAATGCTAGAGCAAGTGCCGTCGGAAAAGGTGTCGGTGCTCGATCCGTCGCTGAATGTGGTACGGATGTGTGAGACAGCAGCGATCGTCCCTGGTGTGCTATGATCAGCTTTCTAACTTGAGTAGGCTCCGTGACCGTGATCCACTCTTTTTCTTCATTTCTTTTAAACGTGAGAAGGACTAATTGTGGCCTGTTTGTTAAACCAAACTGCAGTTCTCATAGGGCTTCAGATTGTACTCAGACAATAGACGGATCCGATTGTGTCCAGTAATATAAGTGATGGACAGTGCCTTCATTACTGACACGACATAAGAAGTGAAACCTGCAAAAATAACCATCGTAGAGCCAACCAAACGGTTTATTCTATGACGAATGTCACATGGCAAAACCCGCATCGTAAAATTGCAGCAAAAGTAAGAAAACATGACATTAAATCAATAAGATTTAGACAGTAAATCAATAAGATTTACTTGATGTGACATGAGTGAATCCTTAACAGGAAATCACTATGTTGAAGTTCTAAACATAAGATTGATCGTCCAATTACGCGTGGCATGCATGGCCCCCACTTACTCCCACAAGCAGGACAGTCCAAAGATCGTGACAAATCGTATGGACAAAACATCCATGGGACTGGAAATCCTAGTGGGTGCGATAAACCCTGCAATGCATACATATATTGGAGTGTAACCATAATTGGTAAACCGTCCTCACAAAAAAGATGCTCTAGATACTTCAAAATATACAGACTAAATTGAGTGGACAGACATTAACATGGACTGTTCTCAGGACTCACCACACAACAAAAGCGGAAGTACTAAACAATATAGGGTTCACACACACAAATCAAGTACTGAACAATAGTACTTACTATAGACAAGCAAAGTTGCACTAATTAAACTCTGCAGACTATTTCTTGTCACCGACCTACAAGATGAGCCCCGCATAACTGAGTAGGCAATGGACTTCGTGAGAGATGTCTACCAGCACCATCACCATCTCGTCAACCTTGGAGAACCTAACAGAGTGGTCTTTCCACTCATAAAACATGACGATGAAGACAGTCCGCATCAGATTTATCGGGAAGCTTTACAAGAACCACACCCTTCGTAATCGAAGGTGTCGGCATTCTAGGAACGGGGGTCCCCAGACTTGCCTGCCTGCGGGCCATGGCGTGGCTTCACTAGCGGCCCTGTATGGCCCATCTTCACCAGCAAACACGCAAGACCCTCGCGAGGGGCCAAGCCTCGCGAGGCGGATGACACAAGACCTCCTCAGGGGCAGCCTCACCAGGCTGGCTCGCGAGGAGCAGAGAGATCAAGGCCACCTCGTGAGGTTCCCGTGATGTGAGCCATGACGACCAAGGCCAGGCGGGCGCTAGACGGGCGCCAGCAAGCGCAGAGTACTGGTTTCCTCTTTGGTGCTAAAGGAGCAGGCGCAGGCGAGGAGTCCCGAGGCATCAGGCAAAGGTTTCCATATCGGTGCAACGAGACCAGGACTGGCAGGACAGCAGGATGGAGGTCATCGCGGAGCCCACGACGGCGTCACCACCAGAGCCTTTGGCAGGCGGAGACCACCTTTTGTCAGGATAGCTTGTACTAGTTGTCCCCCTTCAAATTGGCCGTTGTGGGATCCCTTCCTGCCTAACAATTGGGAAGAGGACCCAGGCCTCTATAAATAGGACTAGCGACCACCTTAACAAGGGGACAGATCATTTAGATCATCCTCAACCACACAAGCTCACCGAGCTCAAGAACACCTCTCCTCAGGAGGCTGTTCTTCCCTTGTACTTGTTCATCCTCGGCCTACAAGGCAATCCACCACACCACACTGGAGTAGGGTATTACACCACATCGGTGGCCTGAACCAGTATAAACTCTTGTGTCCCTTGTTCTTCGGGTTCGGCGAGCTGAGCTTTGAGATCGCGGTGAGAGCGTGAGCTAGGGGGAGAGAGATCTTCGTGCGCACCCCAGAGTTCGAACCCCAAGGGTTTTGCCGGAACCCGTAATCCGACATTTGGTGCGCCAGGTAGGGGTGCGCCGAAGCTTTCCTTCCATCGATCCACGCCCTGCCGCCTCCACGCTTTGTCCCCATGGCCGGTGTTGCTCTTCCGACCGGAACGACGGACGCCCAGGATGGCGCCAGGGGGCTCGGAGCTTTTACCCCCGCCTTGCGGCGGGTACAGTGGCCGCCCAAGTTCAAGCCGGAGATGCCGCTGCGTTACGACGGCGCGGCGGACCCGGCGGCCTTCTTGCTGGCATACGAAGAAGCCGTCCTGGAGGCTGGAGGCGACGACAAGGTCATGGCCAACTGGTTCCCCATGGCCCTCGCTGGCGCATCGCGCGCCTGGCTGCTCACCCTCCCAGGATCCTCAGTGGCATCTTGGGAGGAGCTACGCGGCCTCTTCGTCGCACGGTTTGCAGCACCGGCGCCCGTCGCCGTCGCAGCCCTCCTCGGCGGCTCAAAAGCACCGCCCTCGGACCGTCACACCAAGCAGTTCTTCCGCCAGATCGGCGCCGCCTCCGCGTAGCAAGGAGCTCCCCCAGGTTGGGTGGCGCCCAAGGCCGACCTCATCTTCGACTCGGGGGATCACCCCGTCACCACCACCAGCTCGGTTGTGCTCCCAATGCTTTGCACGCCCACCATCTGCAACGTACCCATCACCAAGACCCTCATCGACGGCGGGGCCGGCCTTAATGTGCTCTCTGTGGAAGCTTTCGGCTTGCTTCATGTGCCGCATGAACGGCTTCGTCCCACCAAGCCCTTCTCTGGAGTCGGCGGCGGCTCCACCAGCCCCCTGGGGCAAATCCGCCTTCCTGTGACCTTCGGCACTCGCGACAACTACCGCACCGAGCTCATCGACTTCGACATCGCCCGCATTGGCCTCACATACAACGCCATCCTCGGGTACCCGGCCCTAGCTCGGTTTATGGCGGCGACTCATCCAGCCTACAACCTCATGAAGATGACCGGGAGCAAGGGCGTCCTCACCGTAGCTGGAGACACCAAGGAGGCTCTGGCGGTGCTCAAGCTTGCCCTCAAGGCCGCCGCGGCAGCACTCCCGGCCGACGAGGCCACCCCCGGAGCTAAGGGGGCTGCACTGGCGAAAAAGAAGCAATTGTTCACTCAGGATCGAGCTGAAACAAAGCAGGTACCGGTTGAGGAGGATGGGTCCTCAGGAGCCACCTTCACCATAGGTGCCAACCTTGACCGGGACCAAGAAGAGGCGTTGGTGAAGTTCCTGCGTGCGAACAAGGAGGTATTCGCCTGGGAGCCCAAGCAGCTGGTAGGGGTCCCAGAGGGGTAATCGAGCATCACTTAAGGCTGTGCCCCAATGTGCCCCCTGTGAAGCAGAAGGCGCAGCGGCAGTCCACGGAGAAGCAGTCCTTCATCGTGCAAGAAACTCACAAGCTAGAAGCAGCAGGTGTCATCCGC
Organism: Triticum aestivum; assembly: GCF_018294505.1. Taxonomy (NCBI): domain Eukaryota; kingdom Viridiplantae; phylum Streptophyta; class Magnoliopsida; order Poales; family Poaceae; genus Triticum; species Triticum aestivum. Next base: position 167,466,819 of record NC_057814.1, on the reverse strand, counting down.
GAGGTCCGCTACCCGGAATGGCTGGAAAAACCCCGTCGTCGTGCCCAAGAAAGGCGGGAAGGAGCGCATGTGCGTTGATTTCACCAACCTCAACAAAGCTTGCCCCCAAGACCCATTTCCGCTCCTGCGCATCGTCCAGATCGTCGATTCCACTGCCGAGTGTGACCTACTATGTTTCCTAGACGCGTTCTCGGGCTACCATCAAATCAAGATGGCAGTAGAGGATGTGGAGAAGACTGCCTTCTTAACCCCATGCGGAGTGTACTGCTACACCTGCATGCCGTTCGGATTGCGCAACACAGGGGCGACCGTCCAGCGGTTGATGCACATCGCACTGGGCCAGCAACTGGGGAGGAACACAGAAGCCTATGTTGACGACATCGTGGTCAAATCTTGGGAGGCGAGAACTCTTATTCGGGACCTGGAGGAGACTTTCACTAGCTTGCGCCAGGTGGACCTGCGGATCAACCAGGAGAAGTGCGTGTTCGGTGTCCCTTCCGGCAAGCTGCTGGGTTTCCTTGTGTCGCACCGAGGGATCGATGTCGGTGTCAAAACCGGCGGATCTCGGGTAGGGGGTCCTGAACTGTGGGTCTAAGGTCGATGGTAACAGGAGACAGGGGACACAATGTTTACCCAGGTTCAGGCCCTCTCTATGGAGGTAATACCCCACTTCCTGCTTGATTGATGTTGATGAATATGAGTATTACAAGAGTTGATCTACCATGAGATCGTAATGCCTAAACCCTAGAAGTCTAGCCTGTATGACTATGATAATGAATCTCTCCTCTCCGGACTAAGTCCTCCGGTTTATATAGACACCGGGAGGATCTAGGGTTACACAAGGTCGGTTACAAAGAAGGGAATCTACATATTTGGCCGCCAAGCTTGCCTTCCATGCCAAGGAGGGTCCCATCAGACACGGGTGCAGTCTTCGGTCTTCGTATCTTCACAGCCCATTAGTCCAGCCCATGGCTAACAGGCCGGACGCCCGAGGACCCCTTAGTCGAGGACTCCCTCAGTAGCCCTTGAACCTGGCTTCAATGACAAGGTATCCGGCGCGTAGATCTGTCTTCGGCATTGCAAGGCGGGTTCCTCCTTCCGAACCCCAAGATAGTCTTCGAACATATTGAGCGTGTCCGGACCTGTAACACACGCACCACACACAACCACAGAGGGAATATAATATTCCACGAGTCCCATCTGCTGACAACTTTTTGCAAGATGACATCACATCTGTTCGGTCACTATATCGAGCCGTTTTTGTCCGCCGCTCCGTGTTTCGAGATGCGGTTTTCATTGGCACGTCTTGTCAAAGCAGAGACCGTGTCCCCTTATTGCAAGATTTTCATAAATGCGGGCGTGGGTAACCCAACTGTGCCGTTTACACAGCCCTAGGGAATAGGCGAGTTTTACGGCGAGTGGGGCGCGTTCGATATTCACCGCCTTTATAAGGGGATAAGGATCCCCTTCTTCTCCCACGCCTTCTCTCTTCCTCTGCCCTTCACTCTTGAGCTCCAGCGCCCAACTTCTCACCTTCTTCCCACTCAAGCTAGCACTCAACCATGTCCGGATCCGGAGGTCAAGGCAAGTGGATGGTCTCCTTCGTCAAGGAGAAGGACATTACTGAGCTTCGGGCGGCCGGGTACTTGGCAAAGGAAATCGCCCACCGTCTTCCAGCCCAGGGGCAAGTCGTTCCCATGCCGAAGCCCAATGAGAGGGTGGTATTCATCCCTCATTTCTTCCACGGGCTAGGGTTTCCACTCCACCCTTTCGTCCGTGGGCTGATGTACTATTACGGGATAGACTTCCATGATCTATCCCCAAACTCTTTCCTCAACATCTCGGCGTTCCTTGTCGTGTGTGAGGCCTTCCTCCGCATCCAACCCCACTTCGGGCTGTGGCTTAAGGTCTTCAACGTGAAGCCGAAGGTGGTGGATGGCCAGCACGCGGAGTGCGGAGGAGCCATGGTGAGTAAGCTGACCAATGTCTCGTGGCCAAAAGGCACTTTCGTGGAGACTGTCAAGGAATGGCAGAAACAATGGTTCTACATCACAGAACCCCGCGGCACAAACTGGGCCGCGGCTGCCGAATTTAACTCCGACGCTCCCATGCGAATCACCTCCTGGGTTGAGAAGAGCCCGAACTGGTGTTCGCCAGATGAGCTGATAGCACTGCAGACAGGCGTTCAAAGCATGGTGGACAAGGACGTCAAGCTCGTCGACGTAATCCAAGTGATGCTGGTTCGCCGGATCCTCCCCTGCCAAAGCCGAAAACGCCCCCTTTGGGAGTTCAATCCGAAGAGGCACCAAACCCTAGAGAGGCTCTTTGAAACAACTCACGAAGATGCCTGGAAGTTGCTCTTCAAGGGCAATGAGATACCGCCAGCCACGGATTCGGACCGTGGGCACGACATTAACCACCCCGCCAGTGAGGTAAGTTTCTAACGCGTCCTCTACTTGTTTGCTTCAATGAGGATATCTGAATTTTTACTGTCATTGCTTCTTCAGGAATGGATGGAGAGGGTGAAGCGGATCCAGTGTCCGGCTCCGCTACCTGAAGAACCAGTCATTCCGCGTTTAGCAAAGATGCTGGTGGCGGCGCCCTATACAGCGCTGGGGAAGAAGGCCACGGGGAAGGCCAAGGGGGTCCGGAGTGGCCCCTGCTGCAAGGGCGCTTTGGACGTGACATCCGAGCCGTTCCTCCATCGCCGAAGACGACGACGATGAGGAGGAGGAGGAGAGCGACTCTCCCCCTGATGGGGGGAGAAAGAAGAGGGCAGCCTCCACAATTCTGGAGGCAGAGGCGCCCAAGAAGGGGAAAGGCCCGCTCGCGGGCAGCTCCGCATGGGACGTCGACAACAGTCCAGAGCGACGCTCCCGCACTAAGCCTCGGGCCGCATCGTAAGTGCTAAGACTCGTACATGCCCATAAATCTAACATCTCCTCTTTGTCGTATTGACATAATTAATTATGCTTTTGCAGTCCGGCCCATGACAGCTCCCAGCGATCCTCATCCAGAGGCTCGTTGGACTCAAGGGAGATGGCCAGCGAGACACCGCCGGCCGCTTACTCTCCCAAGGCCAAGGGAGACGACGAGGTGCTCTCCCAACGGACCTTCCATGGCCAAGGGGCGGTTCAGGAGGCCGTCAAGGCAGCACCAGAGGGCGATACCTCGGCCGCCGGACACATGGGGGAGCAAGCCCCCATGGAGGCTGATGATGGGGGCCGAGCTCAATTCGGCCCCCATATGAGCACGGATCCGGAGACCCGTACGACCTCGGAATCCGACAAGCAGCTTCCTTCAAGAGAAGGAGGCGTGCCCGTCCCGCCGGCGACCTCTGTCCAACCAGAGGCGCCGGACAATCTATTGGAAGCACTGCGAGGCGCTTCCATTGTGGAAGAACACCGTATCCTTATGGGTACGGTGATTGAGAAGGTTCAGTCCGTTAAAAGCGGACTGACCGAAGCCTGCAGCGGCCTGCTGACGGGTTTTGAGGTAAGCGGCGTTTTAACCGAGAAAATCCCCACACAGACAGTAGCCCCTGAGACACTGTCCGGTGTTCGGAAAGAAAAGCCAGACAAAGGATCAATTAAATTTTGGAGGAAACTAACCAAGCTGTGTCTGATGTGAATAAGCAGGCGTCGCTGCTGACCGCGACTTATCACACTCCCAACTAGAGCAGAAACTGGAGCGGGCCGAAGAAGAGCTCGGCCAGGTGAGGAAGCAGCTGGAAGACCAGCAAGGTATGCAATGGCTCGCTATATATTTTGAAAGAGTAAACGATGTATACTGACCGTAGTGTCATTATATGTGTAGGGGCGACGACCGAGGTCACGGCCCTGAAAGAGGCCCTGGCCGAAGCCGAGGGGAAAGCTGTCAAGGAGCAGGCCGCTCGCAAGAAGCTGAAGGCCCGGCTGAACGAGGTCCAACAAGAGCTCCAGGACGTGGTGAAGAAGTACGAGACCCTGGAGGGCGATGTTTCGGCTCGAGAGACCGAACTCTCCAAGGCTCATCGAAGCGCGGAAGCGGCCCGGGTTGAAGCCCAGGGTGCCCTCCAGGAGATCCAAGAGGCCAGGAAGATCACGGCGGGTAAGGTGTTTAGTATGCAAAGTAAGTATATGAAGAAGTATTTCTTACTAACCCGGATTTGGAGTTCTCCAGGAGCCTTCACAGATCTGCCGCGCAGTGTGTCCGACGCCGCGGAGTTCCTCTGAGCCGAAGAAGGGAGCTCCATGGAGAAATTGTTCTGGTCGCAGTATCTTGCGCCAGAGCATCCCGTGCCCTTCACCGATCAGCTGAAACAGCTGGTGGAGCTGCATAGGGTGGCCGAACTAGCCATGAAGGATTTGATAATCCGGGTATGGCCAGCCGAAGCTATGTCCGACAGCTACTTCGGACTCGTGAAGCGGCTGGTGAACGCCTGCCCTCGGCTGGACGTCGTCAAGCGATCGGCCTGTATTGAAGGTGCGCGCATGGCCTTCGCCAGTTGCAAGATGTGGTGGGCGAAGATGGACGCTGTCGAGCTGACCAGGGGGCCGCCAGAGGGCAAGGAGCACCACACACCCGAGCGCTATTTTGTGGATGTCCTAGAGGGGTCTCGCATTGTAGCAATGCAGTGTGGGCAAGACATTATTTTCGAATGAATACATTCATGTTGTCTTTGCCTTGTATGATGAAACAAAGTCGGTTTGTAATATAATGCTTGTTATGTTTTAATTTTTTCCTGTTGTGCGGCCGTGTTGTATGAAATCTGAGGGTTGGCCAGTTGTCGGCTTCTGCCCCCACGTAGGTAGTACAGAGGTGTTCGGGATGGAATCTAAACAATCTTGATACAATTATATGGTCCTTGAAGGAGTTGTTTAGCGCAACGAACCAGGCAATCAGACTATGCGGCTTGAACACCCTCACTGAGCCATAGGAGTTTTACAATAAAACATGGGCACAGCCCCTAGTATCCGAACCAGAGTGCTATGAGTGTCTGATCGGGAAGTACCGATCCTTCGCGTAATGCAGGAGAAATCTCCAACGATTTGCAACCTCCGAACAGCTGACCGGCTCTCGCCGTATCATGACACTCAGTTTTCAGCTTTCTCTACTGAGGTGCTCCTTTGGATAAACCAGGGCACAATCACAGTAGTTCTCCCTTTACTACCTTAGCCGATATAGCGGAACGTAAGTTAGCAAGCACAGGAGCTGGGCAACCCAACTATTGACCAAAGACATGATTCGGAGCCAATGCATATAGTGCTAAATTCGGGGTGCCGAACTATACTATAAAAGTGTTTAGACTTTTGTTGCCATGTTGTGGGGCTCTATGAAGCCCCTGGCAAGTTGGAACGCACTGAGTGTATGGGTGTTATCTGATAGAATTACCAGAAAGGGAAAGGCAAAAAGTAAGAAAAAGGAAGAACCAGTGGTAAGCTAGAGCCGTGGAGATTTGGGCCGCAAACTGTTTCTATTGTAATTTGATTAATACGTCAAGGCGCATTTGATACAAGTGGTGTGATGAGCAACAGGCTATTTAACATGCCAAAACCAAGGGAGAGCTGCATGTGGGTCCTAAAAAACAGGTAGAGTGATCGTTTAACGAAACCACCTAGAGAAGTCCCCATATGTCTGTGTTTCTCGCCGTCTTGGTGTGTTTGTCCTTCGAGATGACCCATGATCAGGCCATTGGATGGGGCCTGCGGGATTGAGACCTGAAAGGAAAAAGTAAAAGTGAAAGTACGTGTGTATCCGGTGCTGGTTGAGCCGCACTGTGGATCACAAGCTAGCTATGCCTCCGTCGATGCCCATGGAATTTTGAGTGCATAGTTATGTACGCGCGGCACGAATGCCACCGCTTGATCGGGACTAAGACGGAGGCCGGATTGCTAGTCGAGCTCCTGACGAGCCGAGCTGTCCTGCTGCAGGGTAGTTCGGACCCTCTTAACGGTGTCCGTGGGCTCGGCAGCCGAATTAGGGTTCTGCTTGAGAAGGCTGCTCTGTACTTCTGCTGCTAAGGCAGCTGTGTGCTCTTCTATACGGAGGGAGCGTTCCGTATTTCTGTTGACCGTGATGACACCGCGTGGACCGGGCATCTTGAGCTTGAGATAAGCATAGTGTGGCACTGCATTGAATCGCGCGAATGCGGTTCGTCCAAGCAGTGCATGATAGCCGCTGCGAAAGGGGACGATGTCGAAGATTAACTCCTTGCTTCAGAAATTGTCCGAAGATCCGAAGACAACCTCTAGCGTGATTGAGCCCGTGCAACGAGCCTCCACACCTGGTATGACTCCTTTGAAGGTAGTCTTTATGGGCTTGATCCGTGATGGATTAATGCCCATTTTTCGCACTGTATCCTGATAGAGCAGATTGAGGCTGCTACCTCTGTCCATAAGGACGCGTGTCAGGTGAAATCCATCAATGATTGGGTCAAGGACTAGCGCGGCTGAACCGCCATGACGGATACTAGTCGGATGATCCCGACGATCAAAGGTGATCGGGAATGACGACCATGGATTGAATTTTTGGGCGACTGGCTCTATCGCGTAGACGTCCCTTAGTGCGCGCTTGCGTTCCCTTTTAGGGATGTGTGTAGCATATATCATGTTCACTGTTTTGACTTGGGGGGGACTTCTTCTGTCCCCCTGTGTTCGGTTGCCGGGGCTCCTCGTCGTCGTCCTCGCTTTGTAATCCCTTTTCCCTGTTCTCGGCGTTTAATTTGCCGGCCTGTTTAAAAACCCAACAATCTCTGTTGGTATGATTAGCTGGTTTGTCAGGGGTGCCATGTATCTGGCACGGGAGATCGAGTATGCGGTCCAGGCTGGATGGTCCCTGATTGTTTCTTTTGTACAGTTTCTTCCGCTGGCTGGACTTGGGGCCGCTGAATCCAGCGTTGACTGTAGTGTCATCGGTATTATCACCATTGCTTCGGCGTTTGTGTCTGTTACGTCGGAGCTTGCCTTTGCTGTTCTTAACCTCAGAGGGGCCTACCTCGCTGGCTGTGTTTTTGCTACGAGCCAACCAACTATCCTCACCCGCGCAAAAGCGGGTCATGAGTGCCGTGAGGGCTGCCATAGATTTTGGTTTTTCTTGGCCGAGGTGGCGGGCGAGCCATTCGTCGCGGATGCTATGTTTAAAGGCCGCTAGGGCTTCGGCATCCAGATAGTCGACGATCTGGTTCTTTTTGGTTAGGAACCTAGTCCAGAATTTCCTGGCCGATTCTCCAGGTTGTTGGACTATGTGGCTTAAGTCATCGGCGTCTGGTGGCCGGACATATGTACCTTGGAAGTTGTCGAGGAAGGCTTCTTCCAAGTCCTCCCAGTTGCCGATAGAAATTTCAGGCAGGCTGTTTAACCAGTGCCGAGCTGGTCCTTTAAGCTTTAGTGGGAGGTATTTGATAGCGTGGAGGTCATCTCCGTGGGCCATGTGGATGTGGAGGATAAAGTCCTCAATCCATACCGCGGGATCAGTTGTCCCGTCGTATGATTCAATATTCACAGGTTTGAACCCTTCGGGGAATTCATGATCCATAACTTCATCAGTGAAGCAAAGAGGGTGTGCGGCGGCTCTATACCTGGTCGCATCGCGTCGTAGCTCCGATGGAGTCCGTCTGCGGTTGTCGGCTCGGGTGTGACTAGGTTTGTCACGTCTGAATAGGTAGCCATCATCACGTGTCGAGGAACGTCCTCGCGATCTGTAAATTGATCGGGTATATCCTGCCCTACTATCCAGGGTCTGCCGGAGGTCATATGTATGACCCCGAACTGTTTTGTCTCTGTTTTTCCATGGCGGTGGGGCGGGCTGCTATTCGGCTTGAGTTGCCGCTCTATCCCAACCACGAGGTGGTCGGTCCACCGCATTGTCCCGACCGCGTAGTGTTCGGTCGGCCGCATTACGCGAGGGAGGAATGGGCTCCGGTGCCTCTTCATCGAACTGAGGTAGCAACCTTCGCTTTGGGTAACTCTTGGCTAGGCGTCTGAGGCCGTACTCTTCGGCTGCCAGAACGTCAGTCCATCTGTCAACGAGCAGATCTTGGTCAGCTTGAAGCTGCTGCTGCTTCTTTTTCATGCTCCTTGCGGTGGCTATTAGCTGGCTCTTGAAGCACTCCTGCTCGAGAGGTTCCTCAGGCACGATGAAATCTTCATTGCCGAGGCTTTCCTCATCCTCGGAGAGCGGACGATAACTACCGTCCTCCGAGCCGTTGGGCCTGGCATGTTCGTCGGGGCTAGCTTGCCCATTTTCTTGCTCCTCCTGTTCGGATGTTACCTCAGCAAGGTCTTCATTGTTTTCGGCATTGTCCGGAGTATTATTTTCTCCGGTGCCAGCATTGCTATCTTTTGAACGACATGACTTAGAGCGGCACCGAGGACGCCGGTGTTTTTGCTGTGTCTCAGGAGGTTTATTCTCGACTGGATTTTTTTTGTCATCGTCATTGGTTGTTTTGGGTGTGTCCACCATGTACACATCGTACGAAGAAGTGGTCGTCCAGCGTCCAGTGAATGGCGGACTTTGATCTTGCTCCTCATCAGCATCGTCGCCCATACCGTCGATGTCTTCGGAGTCGTAATCAAGCGTGTCGGTTAAATCCTCGACTGTGGCTATGAAGTGGGTGGCGGGTGGGAAGCAAGATTCTCCATCATCAGCCCCTAGTTCAAACTGAACATAGTTCGGCTGTGAGTCCCCCGCCAAGGACAGGCTCTTTAATGAGTTCAGCACATCGCCCAAGGACGAGTGCTGGAAGATGTCTGCGGCGCTAAACTCGAAGATCGATAAACGATCAAGTTCGGCATTCGCGTGCTCACATGGTTCAGAACTTGCGCCCAGAGAAGAGTCTGGAGTTCCGGTGAAACAGATATTGTGTGAGGTTAGGTCCATGTGTGGCTCCAACGCCGGGGAATCTGTGGCTTCCGTGGTGGGGTTGAGCCTCCAATCCTTGGATGTCGTAGTATGCCCCGGATCTAAGGCCAGAGCGGTTACAGGAGCTATCTCCTGGATGCGGTCTGACGACATATTTAGGTCATGTTCATCAAGGTGACAAGGAGCGGTCGTCGCGGTCTTGAATCCGGCGAAGATCAAATATCCACAGATGTCCGCGATGTAATTCAAGCTCCCAAATCTGACCTGATGGCCAGGGGCGTAGCTATCGGTCTGCTCCAGGTGGCCAAACGAGTTGGCCCGCAACGCGAAGCCGCCGAACACGAAGATCTGTCCGGGGAGGAAGGTTTCTCCTTGGACAACGTCATTGTTGATGATTTAAGGGGCCATCGATCCTTTTGAGGACGGCGCAGTGGAACTCTCAATGAAAGCACCAATGTCGGTGTCAAAACCAGCGGATCTCGGGTAGGGGGTCCCGAACAGTGCGTCTAAGGTCGATGGTAATAGGAGACAGGGGACACAATGTTTACCCAGGTTCGGGCCCTCTCTATGGAGGCAATACCCTACTTCCTGCTTGATTGATCTTGATGATTATGAGTATTACAAGAGTTGATCTACCACGAGATCATAATGGCTAAACCCTAGAAGTCTAGCCTGTATGACTATGATAATGAATCTCTCCTCTCCGGACTAAGTCCTCCGGTTTATATAGACACCGGAGGATCTAGGGTTACACAAGGTCGGTTACAAAGAAGGGAATCTACATATTTGGCCGCCAAGCTTGCCTTCCATGCCAAGGAGGGTCCCATCCGGACACGGGTGTAGTCTTCGGTCTTCGTATCTTCACAGCCCATCACTCTAGCCCATGGCTAACAGGCCAGACGCCCGAGGACCCCTTAGTCCAGGACTCCCTCAATCGAGGCCAACCCGGAGAAGGTCAAGGCAATAGAAGACATGAGCCCACCACAAACCCTGAAGGAAATGCAGAAGCTCGCGGGCTGCGTGACCTCGTTGGGACGCTTCATCTCCAAGCTGGGGGAGCACGCCTTGCCGTTCTTCGAGCTGATAAAGAAGAAGGGCCCGTTCGAGTGGACCCCAGAGGCCGACCAGGCATTCCAAGACCTCAAGAGATACTTGACCAGCCCGCCGGTGATGGTAGCACCTCGCCCCTCGAGCCCCTGGTACTCTACCTGGCCGCCACGCCCTACTCGGCAAGTGCGGCGTTGGTAGCTGTCCGGGAAGAGCGCCAGGTCAAGGGCACGCGGCGTAACGCCGCACCTACGGACAAGACAGCATAGCGCCAAGATAGCCCCACCAAAGCCACGACAACATCAGCAGATGACCATGCCCTGCAAGACGATGCTGCAGGGCCTGTGGAGGCCCTGATAAGTGACCAGGCTCCTGGGGACCCCTCGCCTCAGGAGGTGTCCCAACCTCTGGAGGCCTCGAACCCCGTCGACGCTCCCGTGCTTGTCGAGCACCCGGTGTACTTCGCTGGCACAATACTAAGGGACGCGAGAGCACGATACCCCATGCCTCAGAATCTCTTGCTCGCGCTCCTGGTGGCCTCACGTAAACTGCACCACTACTTCCAAGGTCACCCAATCAAGTTCGTCTCGGCCTACCCGTTGGAGAGGGTACTCCGGAGCCCAACGCTGCGGGAACAGTCGCTGAATGGAACATCGAGCTGCAAGCATTCCAGCTCGAGTTCAGCACAACCAGGGTCATCAAGGGAGCCGTGCTCGCCGACTTCGTGGCGGAATGGACCGACACCCCGGAGCTTGAAGCAAGCCAGGACCGATCCCTCTCGCCAGGAGGTGGAGCGCCAGATGGCTGGGTCATGTATTTCGACGGCGCATTCGCATGCCAGGGCACGGGGGCTGGAGCAGTGCTCATCTCGCCCACTCAGGACAAGCTCTACTATGCCGTGCAGCTCTGCTTCCAGTAGGGCGAGAAGGTCTCCAACAACATCGCGGAATATGAAGGCCTCATTGTCGGTGTCAAAACCGGCGGATCTCGGGTAGGGGGTCCCGAACTGTGCGTCTAAGGTTGATGGTAACAGGAGACAGGGAACACAATGTTTACCCAGGTTCGGGCCCTCTCTATGGAGGTAATACCCTACTTCCTGCTTGATTGATCTTGATGAATATGATTATTACAAGAGTTGATCTACCACGAGATCGTAATGGCTAAACCCTAGAAGTCTAACCTGTATGACTATGGTAATGAGTCTCTCCCCCTCTCCGGACTAAGCCCTCCGGTTTATAGACACCAAAGAGATCTAGGGTTACATAAGGTCGGTTACAGAAAAAGGAATCTACACACTTGATCACCAAGCTTGCCTGCCACGCCAAGGAGAGTCCCATACGGACACGGGTAGAATCTTCGGCCTTCGTATCTTCACAGCCCATCAGTCCGGCCCATGGCTAACAGGCCGGAAGCCCGAGGACCCCTTAGTCCAGGACTCCCTCAGTAGCCCCTGAACCAGGATTCAATGACGAGGAGTCCGGCACGCAGTTTTATCTTCGGCATTGTAAGGCGGGTTCCCCTTTTCAATACTCCATGATGGTCTTCGGACGAACGTGCCCAGCTCTGTAACATGAGTTTTGTATATTTCCACAGAGGGTACAATAATTTATAAATCCATTCCACCAACAACTGTTCATAGCGTGACGCCACATCACCGCCGGGTCATTATTTTAAACCGTTTGTTGGCCTACCGCCCCGGGTTTTGGGGCGCGGCTTCACTAGCACGTCTTATCCAAGCCGAGATCGTGTCCCCTTATTAAGGGATTCTCATTAACATGGACGTGGGTAACCCAACTGTCCCTGGGGTACAACTCCTTGGGAACAGGCAAGTTTTAAGGCCCCGGAGTAGGCGCTAGATATTCACAGGCTTTATAAAGGGGTATAGACCCGTCTCTCTCTCTTCCACTCTGGCTTCGTCCTCCGCCCTTGCTATCTCGAGTTCTAACACCCAAGTTTCGACCGCCACAACCCTCTGTCATGTCCGGATCTAGCCTTCCTGGCCGGTGGGTGGCTTCTTCTGTTACAGAGGAGGATATTGCGAAGCTTAGGGTGGCAAGATATCTGACTGCAAAAATTCTCCATCGGCTCTCTGCTGAAGGGCAGATTATCCCTGCCCCTAGATCCGGCGAGAGGGTCGTGTTTGTCTCCCACTTCCTCCGAGGGTTAGGCTTCGCCCTTCATCCCTTTGTTCGTGGGCGCATGTTCTATTATGGGCTGGATTTTCACGATCTGGCCCCGAACACTGTTCTTCTCATCTCGGCGTTTATCGTCACGTGCGAGGCCTTCCTCCGGATTCCTCCACAATTCGGCTTGTGGCTCAGGACTTTCAATGTGAAGCCGCAGAAGATGGAGGGGAAGCAGGCGGAGTGTGGTGGCGCCACCGTGAGCAAGCTTAATAGCGCTCTTTGGCTAAAAGGATCCTTCATCGAGTCCTCTGACTTATGGCAGTGGGAGTGGTTCTATATCACCGAGCCCCATGGTTCCAAGTGGGCGGCTGCGCCTGCGTTTTGATCTAGCCCTCCGATTCAGCTCGCATCATGGATTAATAAGGGGTTGTACTGGGGATCAATTGATGAGGTACAGACTCTGCAGAGCCGCATCCGGAGCCTCCTCGAGAGGGACATTGATCTTATCAACGTTATTCAAGTAATGCTGGTCCGTTGGACCTTGCCATGCCAAAGGCGACCTCTCCGCATGTGGGAGTTTAATCCCGAAGGGCCATGGACACTTCAACACTTCTTCGGCACTACGCACAAAGGGATGTGGAAATTATTTTTTGGGAAACAAAAACAGTGGTCGGATACTACCGAAGACATCGGCCTTGACTGTAACCATCCGGATACCACGGTAAGTACCCGTCCGCCGAACACCTCTTAATCAGGTATCCTGTGGTAAGACACTGAGCAAACCATCTCTTTCCGGGGCTGGATACAGAAAGCGGAACGGATTAGGTGTCTGGCCCCCTTCCCGAAGAATCAGCGGACCCCGTGCTAACAAGGATGCTGGCACCGGCATCGTACCAGGCACCGGTGGAGGAGGGCAAGGTGGAGAGCGGGAAGACCAGGGGTGGCCTTCGTTCTGAAGGTAAATTAGACACCGGGTCTGGAGAAATCGACGTTTCTTCGCCCGAAGACAAAGGCGAAGGAGAAGCAAGCATCCCTTCTCCATGTAGGAAGAAAAGGGCCGCCTCTGAAGGTTGGGAGGAACTGACTCCCAAGAGGGGCAACATGCCATCGTCAGGCGGCTCGGGATTGGAAAGCGACGCCGTTGCACAGCTCTGCCGTGAGGACAAGCCTTCGATCAAATCGTAAGTGAATCCGGGGTGCTTTAATCACATCCCGTTCCTTTCCTGTTACGGAAGTGACATGTAATGTACATGTGTATCTTCACAGTTCGGCACAGAGTTTTCCTGAGCAATCCTCTTCTTTGGGAGATCTTCTCCCAGAGATGATGGAAAGCGAGACGCCTCCCCCGGCCTCCTCGCCCAATAAGGCGGACGACTCCAAAGTGTCGTCTCAAAGGGGTTTCTTGATCAACAAGAGGCGCGAGGGATGAAGAAGGCATTACCCGAAGGTGAACCCCCGATCGCCTGGGGTTCAGGGGCCAACAATGAAGGCCCCGGTGTCGGTGTCAAAACCGGCGGATCTCGGGTGGGAGTCCCGAACTGTGCGTCTAAGGTCCATGGTAACAGGAGACAGGGGACACAATGTTTACCCAGGTTCGGGCCCTCTCTATGGAGGTAATACCCTACTTCCTGCTTGATTGATCTTGATGAATATGAGTATTACAAGAGTTGATCTACCACGAGATCGTAATGGCTAAACCCTAGAAGTCTAGCCTGTATGACTATGGTAATGAGTATATCCCCTCTCCGTACTAAGTCCTCTGGTTTATATAGACACTGGGAGGATCTAGGGTTACACAAGGTCGGTTACAAAGAAGGGAATCTACATATTTGGTCGCCAAGCTTGCCTTCCACACCAAGGAGAGTCCATCCGGACACGGGAGAGAGTCTTCGGTCTTCGTATCTTCACAGGGCATCAGTCCGGCCCATGGCTAACAGGCCGGATGCCCGAGGACCCCTTAGTCCAGGACTCCCTCAGTAGCCCCTGAACCTGGCTTAAATGACGAGGAGTCCGGCGCGTAGATGTATCTTCGGCATTGCAAGGCGGGTTCCCCTTTCCGAACTCCAAGATAGTCTTCGGACATATTGAACGTGTCCGGACCTATAACACACACACCACACACAACCGCAGAGAGAATATAATTTTCCACGAGTCCAATCTGCTGACAACTTTTTGTAATATCACGTCTGCCCGGTCATAATTTCAAACCGTTTTTCGTCTACCGCTCCATGTTTCGAGACGCGGTTGCCATTGGCACGTCTTGTCAAAGCAAAGATCGTGTCCCCTTATTGCGGGATTCTAATCAATACGGGCGTGGGTAACCCAACCGTGCCATTTACACAACCCTTGGGAATAGGCAAGTTTTGAGGCGAGTGGGGAGGCGTTCAATATTCACCGCCTTTTTATAAGGAGATAAGAATTCGTCCTCATTCACCCATGCCTTCTCCTTCCTCTGCCCATCCATTCTCAAGCTCCAGCGCCCAAGCTCTAGCTTTCCCTGCCCGAGAAAGCACTCCAATTATGTCCGGATCCGGAGCCGGAGGCAAGTGGATGGCCTCCTCCGTCAATAAGAAGGACATCAAGGAGCTCCGGGAGGCCGGATACCTGGCCAAGGGGATCGTTCACCGACTCCTGACCATGGGACAGATCGTCCCTACCCCAGAGCCCCATGAGAGGGCTGTGTTTCTCACACATTTCGTCTGCGGGCTAGGATTCCCTCTCCACCCGTTTGTCCGTGGATTGATGTTTTACTACGGGCTGGACTTCCATGATCTAGCTCCCAACTCTATCCTCAATATCTCGGCATTTATTGTCGTGTGCGAGGCCTTTCTCCGCATCCCACCTCACTTCGGCCTATGGCTGAAGACCTTCAATGTGAAGCCGAAGGTGGTGAGCGGCCAACAAGCAGAGTGCGGAGGCGCCATGGTGGGCAAGATGCCCAATGTCACCTGGCCAGAAGGCTCCTTTGTAGAGATGGTGAAGGGGTGGTAGTCGGGGTGGTTCTACATCACTGAGCCGCGCGACACCAGCTGGGCGGCGGCCCCCGAATTCCGATCCGGAGTTCTGATGCGGCTCACCTCCTAGCAAGAGAAGGGCCTAACCTGGGGTTCCTCGAACGAGCTGACTGGGCTCCAGACGTGCATCCAGAACATGATAACCAAGAGAATCAAGCTTGTCAACGTGATCCAGGTTATGCTCATTCGTCGGATCCTTCCGTGCCAACGCCGGACTTGCTATTTGTGGGAGTTTGATCCGGCCAAGCACCAAACGCTACTAGATCTCTTCGGCACGACGCACGAAGACATCTGGAAAGTGCTCTTCAAGGCCGGCGAGACACCACCGCCCACGACCGAGGATCGCAGGCTTAGCTTAAAATGCCAGGCTAATTCGGTAAGTTCTTTCATGTTTTCAAGGTATACCCTTTATTGGCATATTTTGAGGAAGGAGTCTAAGCCTTCCCATCAATTGTTTCAGGCTTGGATCGATATAGCGGGGCGGATTAACTGTCTGGCTCCGCTACCCGAAGACCAAGAAACCCCACTTCTGACGAAGATGCTGTTTCCGGCGCCTTATGAGGTGCCGGAGAAGAAGGCCAAGAAAACGGCCAAGGGTGCCAGGAGTGGCCCTCGCCGAAAAGGTGCTTCGGACGTGATGTCCGAAGACGAGACTCACTCTTCGGCCGCCGAAGACAACGACGAGGAGGAGGAAGAAAGCGACTCCCCCCCTGAGGGGGAGGAAGAAAAGGGGGGCCTCCACAAATCTGGAGGCGAAGGCGCCCAAGAGGGGGAAGGGCTCCCTCGTGGATAACTCCGCGTGGGATGTCGATAGCAGTCCGGAGCGACCCCCCCGGACCAAGCCTCGGGCCGCCTCGTAAGTACCAAAAACCTTATGCATGTCCAAATGTCTGGCCTTTCCGCTTTGTAATATTAATATGTTTAAATTATGCCATCGCAGTCCGGCCCGCGACAGCTCCCCGCGATCCTCAACAGGAGGTTCGCTAGATTCAAAGGAGATGGCCAGCGTGTCACCACCGCCCGCTCACTCTCCCTCGGCCAAGGGTGACGACGAGGTGGTGTCCCAAAGGACCTTCCCAGGTCAGGGAGAGGTTCCGCACTACAAAAAAATACACTTCCATGATGATACGTGTTTGTCACAGTAGGTCGCGTTTTTTGTCATGCATGTACATCCATGAAAAATTTATGACAGAATCAAGATAGTCATACCTGTGCTATCGTAGAAGTGTTCCATGACATTACCAAAATTATCATCACGGAAATGTCCACTTCCATGACGATAAATCGCGCGTCACAGAAGTGCTTTCGTCAAGGGTGACCGACACGTGGCATCCACCGTAACGGAACGCCGTTAAGCTATCGGGTCGGGTTTTGGATCCAATAACCCGTTAACAGCCCCGACCAATGGGGATTTTCCACGTGTAAAATCATCATTGGCTGGAGGAAACACGTGTCGGCTCATCGTTGGGACAAATGTCATCCACTCATTGGACAGAAGGCGCCTATGATACGTCGACACGTGGCACGGCCCAACAGAGGCCCATTCCTGTGAAAAGGCCGGCCCGTTTGACTTGGTCAAAAGGTGGCGGGCCGGCCCATGGAAAGCCTGTTAACGGCATGTTCGCATATAGACCATTTACAGCCCGCTAACCCAAGGCCCGTTACGCCCTATCCGAATTAGGCCCAGTAGCGTCATCTCGGCCATCCAATATGATTCCAGCCCGTTTTCACTTCTTGCCCATGTATGGCCCATGACGTCTTTTGGCCCATATGAGGCCCTATGTAACTCTTGGCCTATTAACGGCCCATGGTGAAACTGGCCCGTAATGAACAGTGTATCACTTTACACCCATTAACGGCCCGTGGTGAAACTGGCCCGTAATGAACAGTGTATCACTTTATACCCATTAACGGCCCGTTATTCCGTTGGGCCGTTTCCAGCCCATGTTATCATTCGGCCTTCTCAGAGCCCATTTATTCTTGGGCTCATTTCCGGCATTCGTTTACTTACGGCCCGTTACTGTCATTTTTTGCTTGTGGGCCAAATTCAGCCCGTGGTTACAGTCGACCCATTTGTGGTTCATTAATACGTTGGGCTGTTTTCATAGCGTCATCAAATACGGCCTATTAACGATGGCCCGTTATGGTCGGCCCATGAACGGACGGTTCCAACTCTAGCCCGTTTACGGCCATAATGCGGTCTGTTTGGCCCATGTTTGGCCAATCGATCATACGGCCCGTATAAGGCCCATTGATGATACGACCCGCAGAAGGCCCATTGTTTCTACGGCCCGTAGAAGGCCCATTGTTTCTACGGCCTGTAGAAGGCCCACTGTTTCTACGGCCAGTAGGAGGCCCAGTGTCACTACAGTAAATAATAGCCCATGGTTATTGTGGCCTAGTTTTAAAAAATAGGTTATTGCAGCCACTAGCTAATCGCGGAAAAAGAACTGCAATGACTATAAGCAAACAAATAAACAAGACAACAAGGAAATAAATAAGCAAGCAACTAACGCTAGGCTATCACGGCTATTACACATATTACATCCACTGGGCATCAAAGTTCGCCACCAGTGCAAATATAGGGAACAAAGCAGCATATCATATACACTGGTTGTCAAAGTTGGCGACCATCGCAAATAAACGCCGCAGCAAAACAAATCCAGAACTGAAACCACTTCAGAAGATCTCAAGAAACAATATCCTGGGTACCCATAATGCTGGCAAGATGCTTAGCAAGCTTATTAACTTTCTCTTGTTTGGCGCTTAAATCCTCCAGCGCTTGCTGTTGCACCAGAAAATATGCATCTGAATTCTGCAGGGACTTCCTTAGTCCTTCAGCTTCCTGTCGCAGCACATCTGATCGATGTCTTTCAACTTGAAGTTGAGACTCAAGAAGACGAACTGATTCAGGCAGCGAGTTCGAAGAGCTTGCCAGCAGTAGTGGCCAGTAACTCGAACACTACATCAAGACACGACTTTTGGGTTCCCTCACTGTCGTCAAGATAGTTTTTATCAGCTTTCTTGGAGACCAACAGGGATGTCTCACTATCTTGAACCTTATCTGCATTACTTCCTTTACCATTGGATAACGCGGTACTGTTCTCTAATATTTTGTCCGCATTCTAAAAGAGAAACAAGCAGACACATCACATGTTTACCATGTTGTATATGAAACTCATTTCGGTAAATGAGTTCAGTAGTAAAGTGGACAGGATAACAGCATGAAACAAACATATATCTATGTACCATGTTCACTTTATGGTCTATATCATTCTAGTTTTTGTTGCCAAATCAAGATAGAGACACAGTTCAAATAATATTTGTTCAAGACAAAGCAGAATAGACAGAATATAAGTGTGGGTAACTATAGAGCAATAACAACACTTGTAATGTGCATGAGATGAGAACATAACTGTTTATTCAATTGAAACTGAAATCAACATAGAGCAGGTTACAACAGCAAACCAGTTAAAGAAACAGGTTTAAAACATACCTGTTGCGCCATTGGAGTTTCAATTCCATCCTTCAAATTTGAAAATAGTTGGTATGAGTAAATACAGTAATGCAAGAGCAAAGGAGTATGAACCATAGCTACAGAACCTGACCTGAGAACAGATCTTCTTCTCCTTTAAGCGTTGAGTTGGGATTCGGAGTGGTGGTCCTCGTGCTTTGGGCACTGCAGTTCCCTTACTAACTGCTCGTGTTTGGGTGCTCTGTGGTGGAGACGGTGCTGTGTCAACTGGAACTGGGTTACTATCTGCCGGGGTTGGGGTTAGAAGGGGTGTAGCTGGTTCTCTGTCCAACTGGGTAGGGGTACAATCTGCGAGAGTCTGGGTTATGTGTGGTGGATCTGGTCCTTGGGCAAGTACAACCGTGGTTCTATCTGCATCAACTGGTAGCACTATCTTTTCTGAAGACCGTGTTGTTACTCCCTTAGATACTGCCATCACGCTCTCCAATTCAAATGGCTGATAAACAAGAAAACTAATTGAAAGCATAGACATTGTATGATAGACAGGTGCAATGGATAGTGGGGAATAAAAGAGGGCATGAAATAGTTCATATTTATGTTGTCTAACCAAACAGGATAGCATGACACAATTTCACATATATGATGGCTAACTAAACAGGATAGCATGACACAATTTCACATTATGATGGCTAACTAAAAAAGATGGAAAGACATAGTTCAAAATATAAGACTATGTAAACAGGATGACATGACATAACTATATAATGTGTTTATTAAATAGGTTGGCATGCCATAATTCACATACATTCACGGATAGAATGCCATAATTCAAAATATGATGACTGTAAACACTAAACAGGATGAGATGATATAACTATATGATGTCTTTATTAAATGGGTTGCCATGCCATAATTCAGATAGATGATGTGTATGTACTATGTAAACATGATGGCATGATATAATTCAAATATATGATTTATATAGTAAGCAAGTAAGCAGATGGCAATCCATATATGATGTAAAAACTAAGCAATGCAAGACAACATGCATGACATGGGTAATATAACCCTGCCAAGTTTGAGCATAGACCTCAGGGGGGAAATAGGACTGGTCATCAGTCTCTGAATCCTCCTCTGAGGAGCTCTCTGTAACCAGCAAGATGTCTGCTTCAGCAGGTAGCATTGTCGGCTCCGAATACCTTGTTTTCACTCCAGATACTTCCATCACCGCTTCAAATGGCTGATGCACAGGAAGAGTAGTTGAATATACAAACGTTGTCGACAAATGGAACACGTAATACGAAAAAAATGATAGCTTGATATAATTCACATACATGATGATTGGCTAAACAGCATGGCATTGCATAATTCACATATATAATGCCTTTGCAACAAGATAGCATTGTATAATTCACATATATAATGTCTTGCAACAAGATGGCAATGCATAATTCACATATATGGTAATTAGACACTGAACAGGTGGCATTCACACAAAGCATGTCTAAACTAATCAAATGACATAGCAATGCGAGACACCATACGCATGATATGAGCAACATAACCCTGCCAAGTTAGAGCATACACCTCGGGGGGGGAATAGGACTGGTCATCTATCTCTGAATCCTCCTCTGAGGAGCTATCCGTAACCAGCGAGATATGCGCTTCGTCAGATAGCATAGTCTGCTCTGAAGACCTTGTTTTCACTCCAGAATTTGCCATCACCATGTCAAATGGCTGATGCACACAAAGAGCAGTTGAATGTACTAACATTGTTGACAAATGTAATATGTAACGAAAAAAAAGGATGGCCTGATATAATTTACATATAAGATGACTGGCTAAGCAGGATGGCATTGCAAAAATCACATATATGATGCCTGGCTAAACAAGATGGCGTTGCATAATTCACATAAACGATGAATAAATTAAACAGATGGCATTCGCACAAAGGATGTCTAAACTAAGCAGATGACATATTTGATGTATAAAGTAAGCAATGCAAGACACCATACGCATGATATAACCAACATCAGCATGCCAAGTTAGAGCGAAGACCTCAGGGGGTAAATAGGAGTTGTCTTCTCCTTCCGAATCCCCCTCAGAACACATATCTTCCTCTCGATTACAATCCGAAATGCGTGGAGGGGGGCTGCCTTTGCGCCTACCATGGAGCGACATCTGCATGAAATTTTATTGCCACACAAGGCTCGTCTCTTTTTCTCTACATGTTTAGTTCCATTGATTACAATAACTGTCATGCATAGGAATAAAACATAGTGAGATTATGTAAGGAGTGCATGCAGAAATCCAGAGTGATGGTAGCAACCTGTGGATAGACCCAAAACCAATAATAGCAGGCAGATAATGGCTTCAGTTAAAAAATACAGATAATGGCTTCTTTACTGTTTGTTTCCCACCCAACATGAAACTCATAGTAGACACCGGAGATTAACCAGATAGTAGATAGATACTATTGATAGCGGCCCCGATATGTACCCCACAACCATTTAAAAACTCAAGTTTGACCATTAGTTTGGAGCTGACTCAGAGTCTAATCGGTGAACAGGACGATAAAGTAGCATGTAATATTAAGCGATGCATACTGTAAGTAGACACGAAAGAGTGCGACCTCTCTTGCGGACCCGTGTAGTCCTCGAGGTCATCTGCTCGGTTGATGATGGTAATGCAGTTTTCATGGCTGCCAGCGGCGGGGAAGAAGATCTGAGGCGGCGAAAGACAGTCTGGAGGCCGGATCCCTACTGTGCTGGACCCTTCTGTCGTTGGAGCAGCTGAGCTGGGGTGGACGACGGTGCAGCAGGAGCGGGACAAACCACGCAAGGTTTTCTTTGACAACTATCTGTAAGAGAAGTAATTCTGTAAGGGCTCGTTTGAATTGGAGGATTCCAACAATGCAGGGACAGGAAATAGACAGGAATATGATAGGAATGCACGTGCAAAACAGAGAATTTAAAAACCCAGGATTTCTGCCAATCTGGGTGTTTGATTCACAACAATTGGAAGATCACAGGATGCAAAGAAGCATGGTGAGATTAAGTCAAACCACAAGAAAATGTACGGTTATAATGCTATTATGCTACTATCTCTTAGTCTTGTGCTTCATGAATAGGAATTTGAAAAGGAGGACAAGTGAAAATTAAAATTCCAATGTTTTTTCTTTCAAGGAGACACTAAAGGAACAAATCTGTGTGCTCAGTGGACAATATATATAACATGTAGAGTAAAAAAGAGATGCAACAAGTGTACAACCTCTTTGGCGAAGCCATACCGATCTCAGCGTGATTGGGTTGGCCGGTGAGGATGCTCCGGCTGACTTTGCTGTCGGAGGAGGGGAAGAAGATCTTAGGCACCTGGAGATGGAGCCCGAGGTACTACTCCGCTGTGATGGAGGGTTTCGTCGTTGGAGCAGCTATGGTGAGTTGTACGATGCCGAGGCTGAAGCAGGACAAGAGAGACAACGAACAACGTTAACCTAAGTGGAATTCTAATAGCATCTCCAATACATGACGTAAAATACATAACCACAAAGTGCTAGATGTAAAATACATCAGCCGCTCATCTCTGAACTTAACTGACGAAACTGAACTTAACTGTCGAAACTGAACTTAACTGTCGAAACTAAACTTAACTGTCGAAACTGAATTTTGCTGACGAAACTGAATTGTGCTGTTGAAACTGAACGCACTAGCAAGGTGAGGCTACACGTCGGTCGACTAACTTTTTCATCTCTGGTCAGTCGATTTTGCAGCCGTTGGATACGAAATCAAGGGCCTGTGGTTCATCTTCAACCTCCACCCCCCTGAGCCGCCACCCACCACCGGCCAAACAGTAGCCCCCGCCGCCCGCGGCCGGCGGTGCGCCGCCCCGCCCGCCCCGAAAACACTCCCCACCGCCGGTCCGCCGCCGCCCCGGCCATCCCTCTAGGCCCCCCCGTGCCGAGCTTTTTCTCCGGCGATCCCCACGCCACCGCCCCGCCAACGCCCCGCCACCGCCGGCGACCACCGCCCCCATCCTGAACCCTAAGATAGATAGTGGGGTACCTCTCCGGCGAGCCCCCCTC
>NC_057814.1:167428763-167444099 GCF_018294505.1 Triticum aestivum | reverse complement strand
CGAGCCCCCCTCCCCGCTGCGGCTGGTTCTTCCTTCACCCCGGCGAGCCCCCCCACCCCCTGAAAATCGACTGACCCAAAAGTCGGTTCAGTCGACTGAAGTGTAGCTAAATCGGAGCAGCATCGCAAGCAAGAGCAAGAGCGAGAGCAGCAGCGCGAGCAAGAGCAATAGCAAGAGCAGACCAGGCAGGGGACCGAGAGCAAGAGCAGAGCAGCAGCGCGAGCGAGAGCTAAAGCAGCAGCAGCTCCTACTGATGTGGATGTCGCCGCCGAGGGAGCGACGCCGTGGAGGAAGTGGCCGGCGACGCCGCCGTGGATGGAGCCGCGCCGTGTCAGCTCGGGACCGAGCGCCGGCAGCACCGTGAGATCGAATCAAGAAGAAAATGCGGCGATTAGTGTACAACCTCTTTGGTGGCGCCGATTAGGCCGCAGCTTCATCCGAGGAAACGGTGATGATGATGCTCTTCCGGTGGTGCAGGTGAAGACGGCGGTGTGGGAATGGAGGTGGCGCGAAAGACGAGGGGAACGTCGGGGCAACTCTTTGGAGGTGGAGGACGGGGTGGCTGAACCGGCGGGACGATGAGATCAACGACGGATCCTCATCTGGTATGGTGGATGAGGGACGTCGAGGTGTTGCTGTGGACGACGTCGTCGGGGAAGAGGCTCCGGCTGGGTGGCGGACGGAGCAGGGTGTGGGGTTTCGTCGCGGGTTTTCGCGGCCTCGGTGTACGAATGGGTGGGCGGATGGGATGGCAGTGGGGAACCATGGCTTAGAGACGCGCTTGTCCGAAATGTGGGGTAAGTTACGAAAGTACCCCCACTAATTTGAGGCGGTTCTTTCGGTTCAGGGGTACGACGGGCATTTCGCGTGTCGGGATTTCACAGGAGGTGGGAGTTTTCGCGCGCGTTGTAATTTCGGAATAGCAAGGCGTGGGTTGAGATGGAGGGAGTTGTCGGAGCACAACGAGACAAAGATATATCTTAAATATTTCGGGCTAACAAGGCGCGGGTTGAAATTTCCGGACAAGCCTAGCATGTACTGTACCAAATCAATGCGCACTACAAATGTCATTCAAAACTTTGAATTCATGTTATGTTCAATTAAAATATTTCGCTACGTGTATAATGCATGCAACCTACTACTCAAATGAACGTTTTAGTGCATTCCAAACGTATATACTACCGCTTAAATATGAACTAAATTTGAATTCGTTTCTCTATTTGAATAAGATCTACAGTAATGATTATTGTGCAGTCAAAGCATTTGAATTCGTTTCTCTGTTTTAATAAGATCTACAATCATCATTATTGTCAAGTTAAACCATCGTTTGTGTATTATCTTCACAGCACACCACATGATTAGTCTCGAGTTACATATGAACTATGTGTACTATATGAACTCGAACTAGATTTTTTGAATCCACTTTATTTTGATTTCAAATCGCATTACATTTCTAGCTCTAGCTAGATCTTCATAATCTAAACCATGTCTCATATGTATAATGTGTTTATCACATTATGTATGGTGCCCCGCCCCCTACGCCTACAAGTATTTAGATGTGAGTTGCAAACACCACACATTACCACAAATTCAAATAAAATGTGAGAATGTTCGATATATAGTATTGTTTAGATTGTTCGATATTTAGTTGTAAGCTACAAACGCCACACATTATCACAAATTCAAATAAAATGTGAGATTGTTTGATGTATAGCATGGTTTAGATTGTTTGGCATTTAGCTGTGAGTTGCAAACGCCATGCATTATCACATTATGGTATAACATGTGCACAGCACGTGTATCACCGCTATATTCATGCATGCAATGTTTAAAACACTATGATCTCCTATTCAAATATATGAATCCCCTTTCATATCAAATTATGATCTTTGTTAGTCTCTTACACCCACACAATCCTCTAACCTTTGTAGCTACCACTAACTTTCTCTCGTGCATGCACACGCCCTCCTCGCCCTCCCCCTCCCTCGGCATTCTATCCACCGGGCACATTCATTTTTTTCTTTAGGTCGTTCTCCCAGAGTCTCCACAACTCCTTTCCGACACACACCGATCGATAAACCTCTCCAGCGATGCCTGCCTACAACATACACACACACCTTCAATCTCCTCCTTTATGTGTCCTTGCCTCGTGTCTCTCATACGGTCAGACACACGTGTAAACTCTCGCCCCTCTTTTCATCGATCTCACAACCGCACACTCCCCCTATCTAGCTAGTAGTTGGGCCTCTCGCACCACCTCCTAGCTCCGTTCTCTCTGTCTATCCGTCTCGCTGGGCCTTATTTGCCTCTAACAAATGGACGTACACTGACCGATCTCTCCCTATACATATAGCTAGCTAGGTCCTTATAACTCGTTTTTACCCACACGTCAATCGATCTACCTCATTAGTTGTGTCTCTCCCTTCCTCCGACAAACAACAATTGATCTACCGATCTAGTTAGGTTTGCTTACCAAACACATGGTTCCCCTTCATCATCCATGGATGCGTCCCGGCAGATCTATCATGCACATGCACACACAGAAACACATCCCCACTCTTATTGATAACATTGCAGTTCCACCCTCAGTTTGTCTAGTAGGCCTCTCCCACCATCTTCGAGAAGCAACTCCATCACCCATCCAACACTCTACCCCTCTCCCTCCCTCTCCCTCCCTCTCTCTCTCCTCTCTCTCTCTCTGTCCCATCATATTTCCCGTCCTTCAGTTATGTATGGATGTCGACCGATCTCCCTCAAGACATAGCTGGGTCTCTCCTTCTCAACACATATACGAGTCGTTCTACCTCTATAGTTAGGCCTCTGCCTACCCCTCCCCCCACACACACCGATACATCGAGCGCTCTAGTCATGTCTCCCTGCCACACACAAACTTGACATGTGCCCTCTAACGTTCCGGTAGGCCAGTCGCCCTATATCTTTGACTTGCACACACACACAATTTCGATGGCTCTCTTCATCGATCTCGCACCCACCTACTTGATCCTCTCTTCGACTCTATCGATAGCTATGACCCCTCCCTCTCTTCTCATGGATTGCCCGACCCTCTATGTATGATATGGATAGGCCTCCATTTCACACACATTGCATGCAAAAAATTGTTTGAGATGTCATCGACACATATTCCCACAAATAATTCACGAAATCAACCCCCCACCCCACCCCCACCCCAAAACAAAAAACACTCACAAACGCGGTTTGTATCTCTCACACACACCCACATAGGTGGGGGACGTGCACGAAGAGAAGAGGTACATGCACGGCGCACGTACTCCCGTATCTTTCCCAACCACAGCCGCGCGGGTACCCGGTGGAGCTCATTTCTGTATGAAAAAGGCAGCCCACGTGGTAATTTGGCACGTGTACTGATTGTCCACTTGGTGGAGGGAGGATCGTCTACCACATGTGAACAAACAAATTGCGACTTGACGTGTTATGTTAAAAAAAGAGGCAAACCATGTGGGGCCTACCTTAGAGGCAAGGCTCTATACACTGGAGTACTTTTGATGTGTCCCGTCAACTTGCAAAACGAGGAAAAGCTTGCTTAGTACGCCGTCTCCCCCGCCCACGGGCGCGGTGGCTCGCAGGATGAGGTGAAGCTTGCTCCGCCTTACGCCCGCTCCCTCGCCCATGCGCGCGGTGGCTCGCAGGACGAGGAGAAAAATTTACTACTCCCTTCGTTTACTCCTCGTCCCTACTACCTTGGTTATAGAGATTATATCATATTGTTTGGAATATATATGTCCTTTAGTAGATTTCAATATGAACTACTAGTACATACTCCAAACACTGATGTATATAGACGTATTTTAGAGTGTAGATTGACTCATTTTGCTCCGTATGTAGCACTCTCCCTCGCCCCTCGACCCTCGCCCACGTGGTGGACGTGCAGCAATTCATTCGGTCTCATATAGCCAGAAGATATATACTGCACTACCATTATTGCTCGACTTCCCGAAGAGGCGAAGAGCCAATTGCAAGGTTAATATTTTGGAGATGCCAAGTGCAAGGTTATAGGAGAACGAGTAGTAGGTGCCGCGTCATTTATAAATAAAGTTTTTTTTCTTCAGTGGCACGTACGCAATATGATAGGTTCATATGGAGAGAAAAGGAAACCGCTCCACTATATACATAGTCAGGACGGGCCAGCCTACACGGTTGCTTGCTGGGGTTGCTCTCTTCACACTCTCTCGCACAAAACGACTGTGGCCACATCTCTAACATCCGGCGAATCACGTCCGCTTGGGGAAGGGGTGGATGCTTAGTGTAGATGCGGTGGCCGTCGCCGACGGCGAAAACCCACTGTCGGCACGTCCCGATCAGGGGTCCCCGTCGTTCTCTCTCACAAAGCCGGTGAGGTTGCCTTCGTCCCTTGATCACTGCCGCGACGTGGGCAGTTGCCGCCTCCCGCCGCCCTCCTCAAGGTTGAGCTACGTCCCTCAGGTACAACTCCCTTTACTGCCGGCTTGCACCACTGCTCCAGCTGCCCACATCACTCCCTGTGGATATTTCTCTACTTCTTTGCCCCGCACATACCTCTACTGGCTTCTACGTACTGTATTTGTGATGAGTTTATGTCTCATCAACTAGTCCTAGTAATCTTATTCTAATCACGCTTCTTCAATTTCTTTGCCACGGGGATGCTCATCTCGATTTTGGTGAAACTGCACAAAATGATCCGATGGTCAAAAGGTTGCAAACTTCATTTATTAGGAAGCTCGAACGTTGCCAGCAAATTGAAGCCTGGTCAGGGTTCACGGTTCAAGGGCTAGGGACTGCATGGACTCATCTAGTAATATTTAGGAATGGAGGGAGTACTATGTAAAGAGTTAGGTGTCGCACGGTGATAGTGTGAGGTGGGCCATGTAATCACTGAGCCTGCGTGTTTTCACTACTCTTGCACGCCTCCGCTGTAAGAATGGAGAAAATTGTAATCTAGTAGTAGTACCTCCTTTCGCCGAAAGCGTGGGACATCCAGCAGTCCTACCACCTCAGTAATAAAGACTAATGAGCCGTCAAATCACATAGACCCAGCAGTAAGTTGGACGGACGAAGCAACCATCACTCTTGCGCCAGTGAGAGGTCGCGTCCGCTCTGCCCGGGCATGAATGCGGCACCGATTCTTTGGAGCGGCGCTGACCGTTTCGGGCGGGAAGCGCGCGCGGGCGATGGAGGGGCTTTGGGTGGGCCAGGCTGGTCAGGAGCGGGCGTGGCAGCTGTCCGCATGTCCCTACCGGACACGCCCGGAAACGAGAGGATGCACCGACTCTCGTGGCTAAAATCGTACACTACACAACATCTCTCTGTAGGAGTAGGTTGATCTGTCGCTCTCTCTAACACACACATGCTGTTAAACACACACACACACACGCACACGCATGCACCTTGGTCCCGTTGCACCTTCTAACATGACTTATTACACCTAGACGGAGGGAGTAGTAAGTATACGAGATACGGTGGCACACTGACTTAAGTCGAATACAAGTGCCCAAAATTTGTGTGCATGTTATAATAAGGATTCACTTAAAATAGTACGTGAGCGAACAGAGGGATCAATTGGACAGTGTTCCCGAGCAGTAGCGAGATGTGTGAGGTAAGATACACCGCTGGCGCTTTTAATTTTTCTTATTAATTTTTTTGTTTCACCCTCTGACTGGTGGGACCCAACGTACTACGTGGAGAGAGGTAAGGTGACTAAGGCTGCATTATTTCTGCACCACTGTGGATAGTCTTACCACCAAAGCCACATGACACGATTATGATTGAAATCCCAATGACTCCCACACACACAAAAAACACGGCATGCTTGTCACACGAGTGCAGGAATGTATAAAAGGTTATTTCCCTCTCGTTGAACATAACAGGAGGGTTGTGTAGCTGGTTAGCCTGTTCGCTCATCAAACTTGAGGTCTCGGGTTCGATAACTACACTTGAGCATAATTTGTGCCAGGAGGATTCTTTGACTGGTCAAAATGTTTTCTAGGGTTTGCACGCTTCACACTCTCTCTCCAGTATATATATACACGCTGGAGCCTCAGCGCTTGTAGTTGCTCTCTTCACACTCTCTCGCCCTCTCCCGCTGGAGCCTCAGCGCTTGTAGTTGCTCTCTTCACACTCTCTCGCCCTCTCCAGATCTAAACAAGACTTCATTGGCCTCTCTCTCCCCTCACTGCTGCTCAAAGAGTCGGCAGGATCCGTCCGCCGGGAAGGGAAGGAGGCTTAACGCTGTCGCCGTCGGCGAGGGACTACCGGCGCAGCTGTTCACTTTCCACCCAGCGGCGGCGCGGGAGGGCCTCTGACCCCTTCTTCTTCGCCGCCGTCCCGTCGCCCACCGAACCACGCCCCAAGAACCTTAAGGTATAATTTACTTACTCCACATGCATTGCTCTAGCTGCATGTATACCATGAATCTAGGACGTGGTTCAAAGAGGAAAGGAGTGGGGGAAAGTAGTGGGAAAAGTTGTATATAGCATGAATCTAGGACGTGGTTCAAAGAGGAAATGAAGGGGGAAAGTTGTATAGCATGAATCTAGGACGTGGTTCAAAGAGGAAAGGAATGGGGGAAAGTAGTGGGGAAAGTTGTATCGCATAAATCTAGGACGTGGTTCAAAGAGGAAAGGAAGGGGCAAAAGTACTAGTTCAAAAAGGAAAGGAAGGGACAAGGCTGTAGAATTTGAGCAGGACTAGATTTGCTGCGCTCACATAGGGAAAGGTGTGTAAAGATAACAAAACTGGGACCAGCACAAATATGCTCCTTGGTTGTTTGTTCTTTGTTGCAACAGACTGTGCATGACCACAGTACATCGGTAGATGCACATGGTGCTGGTGCGTCCACTGTCCCGTGCAACTCATTAGCTGTTGTTAATCTAAGGCCCTGTTTGGTTAAAAACTCCCTAGCCCCTACCTGCTTGGTTCCAGGGACTAAACATGGACTAGAGGTTATTAAATGACATGCTAAAAGACCATGTTACCCCTAGTAATGAACTAATAGAGACAAGGTGCGATGCGTGGCCGGGGCAACTATTGGAAAAAGTCCCAAAAAGACTCCCTCGGGGTCTTCTTTCTTTAGTCCCAAATGCCCACTTTTAGTCCCTAAAAGTCCCTCCTGTTTGGTTTAGATGGGACTGACACGGAGTTTTTTTAGTCCCTACACCAAAATGTCCCTGTAAACAAACACCCTCTAATAATGCCGCTGGAAAATTGATGCAATGCCACAGTTAAAACCAAATTACATGTTTAACGAATTCTATTGTTAATATAATCTCTATGTTAATATTAATCAATGCCACCGTTTGAGAAATGCTACTGTCTTGCTTTCTTTCCCATTTAGATAAGGTAGATGCTTCTTTTTGTTGGCTTCTGTGTCATCCACCGTTATTGACCACTAATTGTTTCCTTTGCACCTCTCTGTAAACAGGGTTATCTACTTCACCTCGTTGCCATTGTGACCTTTTGTTGCACTGCACAAAACACTTTTGTTTTAAGATTGTTTTGTGCGGTTCAACCAAAATGTCACACCGACAACGTTGCTTGATTGCTTGATCTTAGTGGAACTGCACAAGAGGAGATCTTACTTCCTATCCGTTAAGGCGAATTTGGTTCAGATCTTCTTCTTGTGAGTTGTTTGAATTCCGCATCATCAGAGGTCAGTACTAGCCTTCTTTCACATGATTCTGCAGTGTGCTTTCATATGTTGTGCTACTTGTACGATAATGTTTCTTGATTTTAGTGAACTGCACAAATGGAGACAAGACTTCCAATCTGTACGTGCACCGTAATATCCCATTGAGGTAAGATAAGGATATTTCACAACTGCTGGCCTGTATTTTGCCACTTTCATCAGAAAATTAAGTTTAGTACTATACTTGTGCTCCCTAATTGACATGCCAAATATTACATTGAAGGCGAAGCTTGTCTGTTATTGAACCAAGTGATGAAGGGGAAGAACAAGCGGAAGAAAAAAAATCAACTCCCGGTGCTGTAATGAAGCACTGGAACTGTGATGACACAAGTAATGATATAGTTTTGCATCTTAATTTATTGCTATGGCTGGAGCGAGCAATTGTTTTGCCACTGATTTGATGCCACTCTTAATGTAATATGTAATTATCTCTACTTGTGCAAACAGGGATCTTCTTTCAAGATACCATATATTTTAGTGGAACTGCACAAGAAGATGTTGGAAACATTAAACTAATCGAGGAGTATATAGTAAGCATGGCCACCACCGTATATAGCAACAGATGGTTCCGGAGAAGTGCTTCATCTGTATGCTCTACACAATAAGCCTCCTGACAAAGGTTGGTATTCGCCCACTGATTTCATCCATATGATTGAGCTTTGTCATCTCTATTGGTGTTGTTCTACTATTTAGATACTGTCATGAAAAAGTGGTATTGTCCTTGAGAAGTTCTTCATCTGTGATGTTTTAAATATTTCCTTTCCTTTTTTTGAGCAAACAGGGATGCTAGCATTTAGTAGTCCTCTTGTCTTTGCACAACAGGATCATCTTCCTCTGAAGAAGAATATGGAGTACGTGAAGTGACTAGTTCCGAATATGCCAGGATGAAGAAGCCCTGTCTATCTTCTCATCAGAAGGAGCAGTTGAAGGATGGTTACATTACTCCCCACAAGACCAAACTAACTTCAGCTCAGAAGGACTGACAAATCTCCATTTTTTTGTTGTGATGCGCGAGTACAATGTTGTTCTAGGATTCTTTCTGGTGAGTTCCATTTTTCTAAAAGTGTGCTCTACATGGACCATGTATGTGCCAGTTGAAACTGTCAATTCATAGTACAGTTTGCTTTATACTAATCACTTTTTTTATTTGTGCAAACAGGGGTGCTCAGCTTGATTTCAATGGGAACTGCACAAAATGTTCATGAATACATCAAATCATTCATTTCCACCACAAGAAAGGAGGTGCCGATAAGTTCAAGGCGTTGCAACATATAAGGGCAAAATCATACAAGCTACGCGCGAATTTGGTTGATTTTGGTGGAACTGCACGAAAAGAACAGCTGGTTTATTTAGCACGAGGTGCCATGTCAATGTCCGAACTGATGGGAAACCCTGCCCATTCCACAATCGTAGGCATTTGATATTTTGGAATGGGACAACCTTGTCAAATTTTGCTCATTGATTTTAGCAAGACTTGCGTTTGATATTTTCGAATGGGACGCCCTTTGCTGTGAGCAGCGTCGATCAATTTTTTTCTTTATTCTTTAGTTGTGAAGTAAATATTGCCTCTGACATGTGAGTCGCTGAGATGCATAATCATCGATTGTTTTGAACGTTCTCTATGAATTGCCAGGCCTGTGTGTTTGATTGCAATGTACAGAAACACTAAAAAGTTGCTCAAACTCTTTGTACTCCTTCTGTTCCTTTTTACTTTGCACATTGTGAAAGTGCATACTTTTTTGTATAAGATTGGTCAAAGTAGAGATACTTTGACTGCAGACAAAACTTGTATGCAGACTAGAAAGGACCGGAGGGAGTACATGTGAAACTGCTGCAAACGAGGTGATCACCCTGGGGATAATGCTAGTACGTATTGTTTTGCATGTTCATCCAATGCCAGTGATACAGGAATTTGAACTAATCGAAATAAATTCATTCATACACGGTCGTATTTCATATAAACATGCCGGATTTCATTACATTTCATACATTCTTCAACTAAAAAGGGGTGCGCTGGAGGTATAATTAATTAACCGAAGCTACCCACCTGTGTCCCGCTGAGCCGAACAGAAGCACCAGTGACTTAACTGCAGGTGCATTTGCGTAACTGACATGTGGCCTGTTGGGCCCACGTGTCAGTCAGCCAACTGCACCAGCAGTTAAGTAGAAGCAGCGTTCTTCTCCAGCGCAGCTCTCTGACTCCACGTCGCCGCCAAGAAGCTAACCGGCCGTCAATGGTCAACCCACCTAGCTTGGCTTCAACCGGAGGGTAGCAGTGCTGGCCTTACTTGGACCCTGAGCGGCGGCGACCTACCGTGTTCTACTCCTCCTCGTTTTCTGTGTGGCGAGGCCTCGTTGGCAGCGGGGTGGGGCCTCGGCGGAGCCGACGATGTCCTCTGTCTCGTTGCCGGCGGGCGGCGCCTCAGCGGAGCGGTGGAAATCCTCCCCCACGTTGCCGGCAGGGTGGGGCCTCGGCTGAGCCGGCGATGTCCTCTGCCTCGTTGTTGGCGGGGCGGGGCCTCGGCAGAGCCGGCGGTGTCCTCTGCCTCGTTGTTGGCGCCGCGGGGCCTCGGCGGAGCAGGGCCTCGTCGACGCCAGCGGAGCGGGGACTCGTCGGAGCCGGCATTGTCCTCTGCCTCGTCCTCGGTCTCGCCAAACAGCGCCTCGCCCGCTTCATCGCCCTCTTTGCTAGCCTCTTTGTAGGCAGCCGCAGCCTCCACCACCCGCATGCGGTACCGCCAGCGCTCGAGGCGGCCCTTGCAGGCGGAGCGGTACGAGTCGAGCAGCGCCTCCTGCTCCGCCCACTCCGCGGCGATCTGCTCCTCCGCCTGCAGGTGCTCCTGGAGGAGATGGTGGTTGTAGGCGGCGTCGGCCTGTGCCTCCCGGAACTGCTCCTCACGCATCTGCCTCACCCGGTCCATATATTGGGCACGGGCCTTGCCGATGGTCATGGTGCAATGCACCGGTGAGGATGGCGTGGAGGAGGGGATTGGCATCGGATCGTCGACTACCATGTTCTCCATTGGGACGTCGTCGTCCTCCGGGTGCCTGCCGGCCAGCCGGTCGGCAGCAATGGCTGCCATCTCCTTGTGGTCCGTCGTCCGCCCATCCCGAAGAGCGCTGGAGCGCGAGGAAGCCATGGTGGGCAATAGTGGTGTGGACAGGAGAAAGGGAACGGATGCGGATGACTGCGGCTATGGCCGGCGCAGCAGTTTATATAGCAATGGTGGGCGGGCGGAGGGACGGACGTGTGGCGCCGGAGTAGCTGCCTCGGCAACCGCGTATCTATGTGGGCGGCAGATGGACAGACGGACAACACTTGTGTCGTTTGAAGGCGGAGCAATCGCCTGCACCGGGAAGCGGGGCAGGCGGCGCTGACTGTTTCGGGCGGAAAGCGCGCGCGGGCGAGGAGATGACTTTACTTGGAGAGGATGACAATGGGGACCCACCAGGTCCATAGCCTCATGTACGCAAGTGCCTCCTTATTTTATATATATATATATATATATATATATAACTATAATTTATTTTGCTTCCTCCTGGTTTCCTGACATCACGATCCCACACCATTGTCAACCTATGTAGTAGTCAATAAATGAGAGAATTGCACAAGAAGTGGCCGACAGCTGGGACCAAGCAGCTCGAGCAGTATTTGTGTTTTTGAGGTGTGAGCACTGCAGAGTTTTTCGATGTTTAGCCCAGATATTAAATTTTCTCCTCTGAACAACAACGAAAACATCGCTGCAGGTATTAACTGGGCGGGCTGTGGCCCGTCTAGCCCAGGCCAGATATCCAACCCGGATATTAATTTTTTTCAAGCTGAAAATGGCTAGCCCGGCTATACTTTTTTTAGGAATACCCAGGCAAGGTCAAGTTGTTATTCTCCGCCCCGCTGGGCTGCAAATCTTTCCTAGGAGGGATGCATTAGGCTTAACAAGAAAATGGGCTTTAAGAAATAATAAATGGGATGTAATTATAAAAACTGGGCAGTAACTATAAAAAATGCACCAAACACGTGATTACTTTATAAAATATTATTTTTGGATATTGAAAATTTTAATTTCATTAATTGTTGCGAGCGCGATGTTTCATTGGATTTTTACGTAATATAAATTTATATTGAAATTGTATTTAATCTGACTAGAAATTTCGGGATAAAAATATTTTGGATCCCATCAAAATGTGGGAAATTTTATTGAATTCTGTTTTGAACGGTTGGTTGAAATGGGTTGTACTTTTAACAAACTGTAAATGGGCTGTAGTAAATTCCATTAGAATTCAAAAATGGGCTACACATTCTTACAAATCTCAAATGGGCTATAAGTTCTCTACCACACACTTCTGGCTTACTAAGTTGACGCGTCCCCTAAAAAAACAGAGTTGACGCGTATGCAAGGCTTTGTCAACTTATAGTCAACACACGGTTCTAGCAGCAGTGGCCGTTGGATGTCCATCCAACGGATGCCGTGCTTCTTCTTCAATCTCAGATATTCTAGCTTCACCCGCCCAAAAAATGATTCCTCCCCCTGACATCTGGGGCGCACCGTTTCGGAAGCTGACCTGTGGGCCTACTAAGTTGACGTACCAAGGGCTTTGTCAACTTAGTCAATATAAACGATTCTAGCTGCAGTGACCGTACGATGTCCATCCAACGGCCGTCGTGCTTCTTCAACCTCTGGTCTTCTTGCTCCAGCCGCCCAAAGCAGCGCCGGTCGTGCCGCCTGCTCCTGCCTCCCGTGGCCGGCTGTGCTGCCCTGGAGGCCTCACCGCCCCTACTACTCCCACCGCTGGCCAGGCCATCCCTCCACTCACCCACACCCCCTGTTATTCTGCGGTGATGGCAGCGCAGCCGAACCAGTGAACCCTCGTACTCCTCTCCGCGTGTGCATCCACTGCCGCGTCTTCCCCGGCTCCGCGTCGTCCCCTTCCTAGGCCTCGCCGTCATCCACCGCCCTGGTGCTCTCGGCGCGGCGTGGTCAACGTGGTCAAGGAACGACTTCCATCGGACGTGGACTGTACGTGGAGAGGCTGACAGCTGGGTCCACGGCAGCCGCAAGGAAGTGCCTCCTTATTACGCGAAAAATAATTATTCCTCCACCTGACAGCGGGGACCCACCGGACGGGCCACCAGTATTTTGCAAAAAAAATCGTTTCCCCCTGACTGCTGGGACCCATCGGACGGGCCACCGTATTTCGCGAAAAAAACGTTCCCCCGCTGTCAGCTCAGACCCACCGGAAGTGCCTCCTTATTACGCACAAAAAAATGAATACTCCCCCGGCTAGCTGGGACCCACCTTGGTGGGAGGCTGACTTGTGGGCCTACTAAGTTGACGGGGACGAAGGGCTTTGTCAACTTAGTCAATATGAACGATTCTAGCTCCAGTGACCGTACGATGTCCATCCAACGGCCGTAGTGCTTCTTCAACCTCTGGTCTTCTTGCTCCAGCCGCCCAAAGCAGCGCCGGTCGTGCCGCATGCTCCTGCCTCCCGTGGCCGGTTGTGCTGCCGTAGAGGCCTCACCGCCCCCTACTATTCCCACCGCTGGCCAGGCCCTGCAGCGACGGCAACCTCCCACCGCAGCCGAACCAGTGAACCCTCGTACTCCTCTCCGCGCGGGCTTCCACCGCCGCGTCTTCCCCGGCTCCGCGTCGTCCCCTTCCTAGGCCTCGCCGTCGTCCACCGCCGTGGTGCTCTCCGCGCGGCGTGGTCAACGTGGTCAAGGAACGACTTCCATGGGAAGAGTACTGTACGTGGAGAGGCTGACAGCTGGGTCCACGGCCACAGCCCAGTTTTTTTGTGATTTGCCAAGTAAGTCGCTTTGTCAGGCTTGTTGGGCTGCAAATCTTTCAAGACGAGGAGAGCTTTCATTCGGCTGGCCGAGAAAATGGCCCATCAGTAATGAGAAATGGGCTGTACATTTTTAAAACACATCAAACCGGCAATTAGTTTCAAATATCTTTTTTTTCATTTCAAGATTTTAAATTACATTAATTTTTATGCGTGGAGAATTTGTTGGATTTTATATTGATATACATTTATTTTTCAAATCAGTTTGAATGTGAGTCGAAATTTCAGGATTAAAAACAGTTCGGACCGCACCGAAATATGCAAAATGTCGTATAATTTTTTAACCGTGGCCACAATATGGGCTGTAATGCTAACAAAAAGAATATGGGCTCCAAAAAAACCTTAAGAATTAAAAAATGGGCTGTAAATTATTAGAAATAATGGCAGATGGGCTGTATGCTGTTTTCCACAGATTTGAGGCTTTCCTAAAAAAAGGTTGACGCACAAGCACTGACTGTTGGATGTCCATCCAACGGCCGTCGTGCTTCTTCAATCTCTGCTCTTCCTGCTCCAGCCGCTCAAACAAGCGCCGGTGGGACTGCCTGCTCCCTCCTCCCCGCGGCGGGCTGTGCTGCCGCGCAGGCCTCACCGCCCCGCCGTACTCCCATCGCTGGCCTAGCCATCCCTCTACTCACCCACACTTGCTGTTATTCTTCGGCGACGGCAGACGAACCAGTAAACCCTTGTACAGTCGTACTCCCCTCCGCGTGGGAAACAACTGTCGAGTCTTCCCTGCCTCCGTGTCGTCCCCTTCCTAGGCCTCGCCGTCGTCCACCGCCGTGGTGCTCTCGGCGTGGCGTGGTCAATGTGGTCAACGACCGACTTTCATCGGAAGAGTACTGTGCGTGGAGACGCTGACAGCTGGGTCCATGGCCACAGCAAGGAAGTGCCTCCTTATTACGCGCAAAATAATTATTCCTCCACCTGACAGCGGGGACCCACCGGACGGGCCATCGTATTTCGCGAAAAAAAAAACGTTTCCCCCTGACTGCTGGGACCCACCAGCTACACCTTCGCACGCAAGGAAGTGCGTCCAGGCAAAAAAAAAACAAAACGATTCGCCCCCCTGACTGCTGGGACCCACCAGCTACATCTTCGCACACAAGGAAGTGCCTGACAGTCGGGACCCACCTGGTCGAAGCGTACATAGCGTTGTCATTCTGGTCGCGAACGTGTACGTACATATATACTGGTGGATGTAGAGGCGCGCACGTGTCGTAGTAGAGGCGCGCACGTAGCATGTACACGTACGTACAACGGCCAGGGTGCAAGAAAGAAAATACGGCCACGTATGTGTACATACGGGCGGGGTCTCGAACGCATACTCGCGCATACGTACGGCGAGGGCTCGTTGACATGGCTGGGTCGGAACGGAGAAACAGCGTCGTCGTCGTGTTCATGGGGAGGCAACGGAATGCGTCGTGTTCATGGGGAGGCAACGGAATGCGTCGTGTTCATCAGGAGGCAACGGAACGCGTGGGAGCCAACCGGCTGGGTCGGAACGGAATGCGTGGTTGTGTTCATCGGGAGGGCTTGGACAGAACAGGCGATGGAAACGAGGCCTGGCGTACCGCAGAACGGAGGAAATGGCCTTGTGTTCGACCGGCCACGTTCGAAACGGGATCCTGTTCATCGGGAGGGGTCTGGCGTACCGCAAAACGGACGAAACGGACCTCCTACGGTCGAAATGGGGGTCCTGTTGATCGGGAGGGGTGTGGCGTACCGCAAAACGGACAAAACGGACCTCCTACGGTCGAAACGGGGGTCCTGTTGATCGGGAGGGGTGTGGC